>NC_054085.1:9863182-9975726 GCF_017562075.2 Anopheles merus
AAATTAAAATTGGAGTTTTTATGGCTGGCTTTAATCACTGTAAAACGTATTTTAATTCACGTGTTAAGACTAATGATTTGAGACTACGGCATCAAGATCAACTGATCTTATGAAATGCATATTAAGTGTGTGGACGAACGGAATTTGGAACATATTATACAGGCTATACCTGAAATACGCTATTACTAATACTTCGTACTTCCTAAAGCTATTGTGCTGTTTAAAAATATCTTAGCCACATAGATTGCACTCCAATCGCCTGATCAGTGTCAAATCGTCTTTTCACTTAAAGAAAAAAAAACTGTGATCAGGAAAGTCCTTCCTGATCTTAAGACAATAGCATCCATTATTAGGTGATATAATTGAGATTTTATGTGTCCACTATATGTCAGCCCTAATCGATATTTTGATAAACAAATTCATAATTTACAAGACAAATAAAGCGAATGGTAATTTTCAAAACGCATTTCACGTTATGATTATTACGCGAGAGCTTTGATATAGCTTTCAGTTCAAATTGATGCACATTGATATTTTTCAAATTATTATGCAGTACTTCCACAGTGAAATGTTCTTGACATGGATTTCAGCTCAATTGCAAACGATTTTATCAGAAAAAATATTAAGAAAACATTATGAAATAAATCTCACGATTGCTATGACTTATGACTTCATTGCCGTCTCAAGACCATATCAAAAGCAATAAGCTGTAATCTTGATTGTTGGTTTGCGCTTCATATCTTGCAGGGTCTACCACGATACATTGGTCGGTTGCCATATTTTTTTGGGTTGTCTCTCATCATTTATTTATCGCTTCTCATAGATTTTTGTTCGTTCCCATAATTTACTTGTATCGTTCGATTGGATATCAATATAATTGTACCAAAAATTTCTGGAAGCTACCAATAATCGTGGGAACACTCCAAAAAATATGGAAAGCAACAAATAATGATGGGAACCAACCAATAAATCGTGGGAACCCTCTAAAGGTTGTGAAATGGTTTTAACTAGTATGCTTTATATGATATCTGTAGATGGGCCCTCTAGTCGTAAATGTGTATAATGGAGAAGAACGGCTAAATGAAATCATCGTAACAACACTCTGAAAGATTAAAATGTTATGTTCTATGGTGGGTTGTGTTGCTATCGGGCAATGTGCGTGTTCCAGTCTGAGCCAAAACTCTTCATCTATGCTTCCAGACTCCGTTCTAAATAGTTCGTTGTGTTCTATTGACTGTATCCGCACTGAGTAGAGGAAAGTTTGGAGTCACGCTTAAATGAAGTCGACTCTTGTTTTATTACTAACGTTTGGACGATTGGCATTAATTTTGGTACAAGAATTATTGATGCCCCTTCATCGACAGATGTCTCGCAACTGGTTTGTACTTGAAAATATGCTCTAAAAAATTCATAAAACCTTATCAACACCGATAACATCGGTTTATTCTATCACTATCGCAGATTCATCATTTGCAACTGGAGAATTTGGTGCAATGCGTATGGATTTATAAATAATGAAATATTCCTTCCATCGGTGCTAATAGTTGAGCTTATTTCAGGACTTTTTAAACTTTCATTTGGAATACAGTTTGTTCAAATAAAATGTTTGTGTTCTGTTTTTTATGGCAAAAGTTCTAATATGCTTCACGATAGGGTTGGTTGCTATACATATACTTGGTTTTCGGTTATGAGCAGACATAAAGGATAGTAAAAGCTTAGTATATTTTAATGAACTAATAAAACGTTAATTTCACTTTTCACGTGGTATAAGCCTATTCCGGCATCTACAGCATCTTGACACTATTAGACAGCAATCAAGCATCGAAAGAACACTCGAGTCCGAATGACAGACGACTTTAAGCGACTTGAGGTTCCAAAGGTAGGGTAACTGTACCAGTTTTCGGCAGGCTAGTGCAGCAGTTTCACAAAAATTGCTCACACATAAATATTTTTCATTATTTCTCTTGAAAGTGTTGTTATTCTGGTTGATAAACTATCATAGTATGTTACAATATTTTTTATTTGCCGGTTCAAAGCCCTTTTTCATAAATATTCGTGAAAATACAAACATTGATTTTGCTCCTATTTTCGGCAGGCTGTGTTCCTATTTTCGGCAGCGCGAATACGGGTCAGAAAATGTTTGTATCAATGTGAATATGTACAAAAAATGTTTAAAGCAATTAAACACTCTTACTTTCCTAAGATTGGTGTTAAAAAGCACTTTAATTATTAATTTTATGTTGCTTATTTTGGCCCGTTTTGACAGCCATTTTGATGCGACGTTTAAACAGAGCAGCCATTGACAGTTTGATGGTTATAGCGTACGGTGCGAACTGACTTACAAATATTCATTTTTCTCTTAAGTTAGTGCATTTTTTGTCGTAAAATTGGAGATATTTGGTACAAGAAAGGTCATATTATGTGTCGATATACGCATTGTAGTGTTCTGATCAATTTTTAAAGAAATATTCAGCCAATCCAAGGTGTGTTATTGTTCCGAGTTTCGGCAGGAGCCCACAACATTGAGCTGTCAAAAATGAACATTTACTGTGTACCTATTTTCGGCAGCATTTAAAGTGAAAAATAACCTGTTTATCGTGATTTTAAAATTCCGAACAAGTTAGAATAAATTGAATAAGCATAAAATCTTTAATATACACCACTTTTTCAATGTTTTACTGTTCTGATTCTCTTAATCACAAAACCTGCCAAACGATTGGCTGACAGCAAAGCTGCCGAAAAAAGCACAATTTATTTGATATTTTGGAAAATACGTAATTAAATGGTGGGAAACTTTGTATGTGAATATCAAATAAGTACACTTTGACTACAACATTGTATTTTGTGAAATTTTTTACCGCATTTGTGCAGAATTTCACGTTTTTAGTTACCCTGCCGAAAATAGGTACACTGCCGAAAAATGGTACAGTTACCCTAGCCGACAATGAACACCGAGGGACGTGTAGCTACATTGCTGCGTTCGCTTGGCAAGCAGGTTGGTGCAAACGGCCAAAAGTAAAGTAGTACCTGGGGAACATGAACAAACATACCAGGAAGCAGAAATCGCGTCCACTGGCTTCGCAGCGGCAAGCAATGAAGCCAAAACTTAATGTGACCATTTTAGGTGAATTTCGGCATGACACCCTAGTACGAGGACCGGTCTAACATCTCTCAGCTGCCCATCTGCCCATCCCATCTCCAACAATCTTGTCGTAAAACTGAAGAGGAATTGTTAGAAATCAAAATTAGCATTGTTGTAGATTTATTTTACAAGATAGCTTTAATTTTATTTTATTTTTAATCTATGGTCATCCGACCAAAGTCCATTTTTTAGAGCAAACGTTATATACATCACATAAAATGTGTTGAAAAAATCACATTACTCCTATATTTATCCTTTGGTGTCGTTTCGTATAAGCTCTTGTGTACAGTTTGTAAAATATTATATTATTCAATTGCTGCAGAGCTTTCGTTGTCAATTGCTCGAATGATAAACGCAACGGTGACGCATACGGCAAACATTTCCATAATAAATCAATCGAACTAGAGCGACGCGAGCCAAACACTTGTGGAAAAGGTATTGAAAGGATAACACAAATACACTGAAAATCTAATAGAAATGTGAAAAACAAACCACAAACATCCTATCCACAGCCCCTCGATCTAAATGTATCAGTGTGATTCGTACTCAGTGTTCTTCCCCTGCGGTAACGATATCTTCGGTTTCATAAAAATCAACCACCCCTTGTCAGGGAAATCATAACCCTCCATCAATCCTGAAAATTCTAAGCATACGGCCACACACAAACACGCACACACACATACGCACACTGCGGATCAATTTTTCTTCCTCCCTCAACATGTAATCCAGAAATAAAAAGCGATCATCATCTGGTCCGTCTAGTGATGCTTATTACCCCAAAAGGATTGTGTTGGATGTTTTCATCTTTCACGAAACCACTTCGCCAGACAAAAAAACACTAGGGGAAAGTGAAATAGAATCTCAACACATACAAACAAAAAAACAACTCCCAGATGAGGGTAAGACTGCTTGAATGTATTTGTTTTCGCATCTTTTCTCAATGGTGCGGCAAAAGGTTATCCCGAAATGGGATGAAAGAAGCAGCCGTACAGAAAAGAAAGCACGTTACGCATAAACCCCTACGTACGAGGATAAAACAAATCTGCAAACCATCAAACCCATTCATGCGGAAGGAAACCCCACAAGCGAAGGGGAAAAATGGGGAAACCTGTAAGAATAGAAAAGACGGACAAAACAGTGCTCTAAAAACCTGATGTTCAACGGGGGAAGAGTGAAGAAAAGCAAAGATCAAGTGTTGGAGCTACAAATAGAAAACAGTAAAAAAAGGCGCAGAGATGAAAAGAAGGCACAGAAAAAGCATAATATTTGCAAAAAGATCACAATAAAAGTGGAAGGCAACAAAAAAGAAAGCAAGAGGCTTGTCACTTGGGACGTTGCATGAGGTGCGGGAGGCAAGAGGAAGTAGCAAAAGAACCCTCGGCGTCTTTTTTTCCTACCACCAAAATGAAGTGGAGTTTTCGCTGGATGACTCCCTTCCTAGGGCACTTTCCCGAACGCTCCGCTAAGCTCGCTAGTTCACGTCTGCGAAATGCGGTGTAATTTATGGAATCATTCAATCATTTCTGATTACTCGCCTGCTCGAGGTTCGGCGTAAACTGCTGCAGCCATCTCAGGGAGTGTGGTAACATGGGACAAAATCCGGTTTTCCGTCTTGGAAGGCCGACTTGCCGACTTTCTGGTGACAAGGGCGTACTTCACCGTACGCCACCGCCACCACTCGCTGGGTTTTGGCAAGCAAACATAATCATTGTCGCCCCGAACCGGCGGGACGGTGGGGCGTACAATTTATAGCTTATTAATTTCCTTACCTTTTATGCTCTGCCCAGCTGAAATATAGACCCAATTTATCGCCCGTCAAATGGTTGCCACGGTTGAATTGGTCACGGGATGAACCGTTTTGTATGAATCGGTCGGGAAGAAACCGAGCGAAGCAGGGTGGGAGAGAGTAAACGTCTGGATGGCGATATTTGGCGATGGATGATTTGATGCATATTGTGTGAGACGTGCGAGCGGAGTGAGCCGGTGTAACAGGCCGGTAGATGGATTTTGTAATCGATTGCTCTACACTTCGGGGAGCGACACGAATGTAAAGTCAGCTCGGTGGGTGGGTTGGATGGTTGTGTGGTGGGATTAGTAAATTATGGCAAGAGATTTTCCATCTTCCAGCACCTCTCCCCAGAGAAAGCGCTGTGAGCGACCAGCGATCGATATGCAATGGTGTGTGTATGTGTGTGTGTGTGTGTGTGTGTGTGTGTGTGTGTGTGTGTGTATATGTAGAACGAGCCAATTGCCCCACCCGGTAAGTTGGCAGCGGATTGATCGAACGATTGATTGGATGATTGATTGAGTGGACGTAATGATTTTCGCGCACCGGTAGCGTCACCGCTGCACCGGCGACGTTTCATTAGCACGATCAGAGCGAAGCGGAGCGAGACCATCTTTAACGGTCTTGGTCCCTGGAGGTGGGTCAGAGATTTGTTAATTATCCTACGGGTTTGCGTTTTGTCTGCGGTCGCGCACCCGCCACGAGGGGAACCAACCCGGAAGCCTCTGACCTCTTCCGGTTTGCGTCAATCTTAATGATGTTGTCCGAGATGATTGTACAACCAGTGTTGGAACAGTGATTGAGATTGGATAGCATGACATTGCGTGGTTGAAGGTTGGACAGGTGGGCCTCCGCCAGTGACCCGGAAGGGCAATGAGATAAAATTAATAGGCAATCAATAACTGTTTGTGGTTGAATTGGATGAATTATTAGAAATTACATCGTAATTAGCATCAAGCGTGCGGTTAGTGTGCATGACAATTGAGTTTGATTGAATCGAATTTGTTGCAATACTTTCGTATGAGATGGAGAAAGGTTTTTGATTGTTCTATCAGAACATAATCAGTCGTTAGCTACCAGGTATCAAATGATGTGTCTCTTTTTTCTTAACTGCGACAACTTGTGTACTGCCAGGATAATGGGTGCACGAGAGGACAATAAAAGTATATAACTAGTCTATTGAACACATAATAAATAACATACTATAATCTGGTGGTCACTACAATAGCTATATTGGTCTACTGCTTATATATCGAGTATATTGATTGCATTGGACATTTTCACTGTATATCGTAGTAATTGGAGAGCTACTTTACGCAAAGAAAAGCAATACGAGTAAGCAGAAGCGAATAGTGCTGAATAGTTAAAGATTAAGTATTCTTTCACATTTTAGAGACTTGGATGCCATTAAATGCTCTTTTTTCCTTCAGCTCGATGTATTAGATCGTTCCAGCACGTGGGCAGCCCATGACTTACACATAGAGTCTGAGATAGAGTCTGTAAAGTCATATTAGACCGTCCTCAAGGATAGAGGGGGCGCGGAACTACAAAAATAAAAACGATAAAAAAGCCTCATGTATATTTGCATAATGTCACTGTCAATGTCATAAAAAAAATGTGACTGAAACAAAATTCATGTCAACGTCACCATCGCGACTTGCTAATATTTTTGCAACCAACTCTTAGTCAGTCACTTGGTTGCGAGATGTTCTGTCGGTGATCAGCACGATGCGGTACATACGAGTGGTTCCAAGCAACAAAATGAGCATGATTTCTCGCTGAAATGCTGCAACATTCTACCCAACAGACCACCAAAGCGAACAGAGCGATAAAGCATGATTTGTGCGCAGGAGAAAATGTCATGACCTAGTGAGTGAGCAAAAGTTTGGTGCTACAGAACGCGTTGGACTCAAGCATTCGCATGTCGCGTTCGGTATGTCATGTTACACTTTCATTGAGTATCAACAATGAACATCTAGCTACCACGCATATGTTCATTGTTTTCGGTTGCAATCGTCACGTGATGCTCATAAAATTTAGCAACTCTGACCTGCGACATGTATGAAGTTAATATACAATTGTGCAAAATAAACCTTTTATCTAAATAACAAAAAAATGAAACGTAAACTAACAATGGAATCAATTTTAAAGTAAACCGATCCTTCCCCCTTTTTCCCTTAAACCCCGAATCTTCCTAACGCCCTTTAAAGTAAAAGTCGTCAATTAGTATATCAAAAACACTAATAGTATATAATCTGATAATTGGTTGCATTGAAATGGACGAAAGGCTTGTGTGGGAGCCTAACCGTAGATAAAAACAAGATTGGAAAGGGTAAAAATGAGTGTATGTCCTCTCTGGCAATCATTAGTTAAAAAAATCGAAAATCAAGTAAGAAACGGGTAGTGTTGGCACGATAGAGACCGCGTGGATGTAGACAGAAAATAATATTTGTAAACATCGATCTGTCAAGAGCAGATCGACCTAACTCCCACTTTACCCGACAGATGGCGTACTAGATACACTGAAAGGGACGACAGGGTAAGCTTGTGCGACAACTAGTTCTCTCAGAATAGGACCAATCGGGAAGCGGTTCAACCAGGGTCAAGTTCGCACAACTGTTCGAGAACAGGGCGCCATCGCTAACCGCAAATTAGTCGCAAATTAGAAAACGGAAAGGCAACACCAATTTTAAAACTACGCTGCGAACATCACCAAAACGCGAAAGTTAGTTTGTGAACTTTGTCATCCTTTCTTTTTTTAAAATCAAATATAGATTGCTACACCCGTAGCAACAGGTAGCAATAGGCTGCTTCTGACCTTTAAAGTTAATCTAAAGGTATTTAGCTTAATTAATATCTCATTTTTATCTTACATCTTAGACATAAAGCTAATAGACAATGTTGCGGCAGCAACGGGTAGGTTTGAGGCGATTTTTAAATTGTTAAGAAATGTTTCATTTGCAACGGCTAAGTTTGAGAAGAAATTTAAACTATTGTAACTTATCGTATGAGAACAAGATCGCTGGCCTTAATAAACATACATTTTTTTGGGAACGGCCTGTTTCATGAGTTCATCGATAAGCATAAGCAACACGGACAAATCGTAGGGTAATAAAAATATTTTTAGAACTAGTACATCCGGCGGGTGGAAAGAAATTAGGGAAAAATGCATGCCGGGCGAAAACGTGCATATGCACCAGGTGATGAATCATTTGAGTTACCTAGCCAAAGCGAGGAGGACATTAAATTTCAACCTTTTTTAGGATCAATCTGCGTGGGATTGAAGCATAAACATAGTAGCATATGGAAACATAAGAAACATATAAATACCATTGCATGGATTTCTGAAAAAAGGCACAGTATTTTCAAACACACTGGCGCCAATACATTTCAACAACGTGTTCGGACACGTTTCAACACCATCAAACATGTTAGTATATAAGAACCAATTTTTATTTAATTCTTTATTTAAAGGACCAATCCAATCTTTATTTAAAGGACAGGTCTAATTCAGAAACAGAACGGAGAACGTCTCGATTTTCTTTTGAATGTCTTGGCCTTTCCTAGGATTTACTTTAGGTCTCAGCTGGGTCACTCTGCTCTATCTGAAAAGTTGTTGTATCAATTGAGCCACTTTCGCAGCATAGATTAACAGGCACCGAGAATACTAGCGGAAAGTTTAATGAACAATTTGTTATAATAACTCCTTTCGGGCAGAAACCCATCTTTTCCTGTAAATCTGTTTTCGGTTGGATCTTAGGACACTGAAGGCCTTTCCTTCGTGTGGTCTGGCCCGAGTTACGCTGTCAACAGACAATGTGTGTTCGTTGAAGTTCGAGCTACTATCCAACGTCTGTGCTAGAATAATGTCTTAACAGGGCGATCTTTACTGCTTTGAACCTAAACAGAAGGAAAATTATCTTTTAGAATGACTTGAAGAAAAACAGACATTAACAAAAGGCATCAAAGTGTAAAGGTTTACATTTAAAACACGTTAAAAAGTATAACAAATAGCCCAACCATCAAGCTCTACTTCAAAAAGGCTTAACAAAGACAACACTTTCCATCGAGGTAAAGCCTTTCGTCTTTGCAAGTTTCGTTTGTGATGCCCCAGCCCCATCCATCTTCTCTAAGTAACTGACCGAAAACACACTCATTGCCTAAGACAGCTTAAACATGCTCACCGGCTGTCATTAAGCGCGAAAGCTTCCACGATTGCTCCATTTCAGGACCAGGGCCCCATTCCGTCAACTGTCATCATCATCATCCCCGAAGCACACCACTCCAGGGACGTTGATTATCGTGCTCAATCAATGGTTTGCGGAGTGATGCGGAATGGCCAAAGATGCTTTCAAGTGCAGAAATTGGCCAACCACTCAAAGTTCCTCGTCGTCATCCTTCCGTGCTTCTTCAAAAGGTGCGTGTTGTTGCGACACTACCACACTTAAACATTGTCAAGTTTCCTATCGTCGGTGCCACTTTTGACATTTGAATAAAACACAACCACTCAGCGGTAGCGGTAGCGAATGCTCGGGCAAGAGGGTGCTTCTAGCGCAGTGGAAAATAGAAAAGAAGTTCTCGCTCGATGGCTAAGCGCTGTAACGAAGTGTAAATAAGCGAAGCGAAAGTCCCCCCACCCGCTCCACTCAAAGCATTCAGCTTCCCTGGTCGGGGAAGCTCAAAAACCGCAAAAATAACCTAAGCTTAGCTCAGCAGGACGGCTCAAACATACACACACACACACCCACACTGGCTTGGGTAGTTATTGGAAGGCAGTGGAGAAGTTTTCCGTGCTCGAGAATTGACTCGACTGCGTTAGTCAACACTCTCGCTAAGACACTTCCGTTCCATGAAAGTTAAATTCTACGAAATGAAATAACTAATTGCAAGCAGCATGGTGGAAAGGGCAATGGAGGAAGCACTGTGCAGGCACTGTGCAGGGAGAAACTATGGCCGAAAGCATTCCCGTGTCGCTTCAACTCTCCGCCTTGCATGCCAACAAACACTCGGAAGCGTTTATCTCGAGGAGCGGACGGAAAAATAATTTCTCCGACAAATTCGGTCTGCCGAGCGCGCAGCAACTTGTCTTTGTGGGAGGTAAAGGAGAGGTTCAACTGTTCCGAGTTTTCATGTTCATTTTTCTTTCACTTTTCTCACCCCCACCCTCACCTTTGGTGGGCAAAGTGCCTTCCGTTTTATTTGCTGCGTTTGACTTTTATCTCGTGCACCGACTGGCAGTGGCTCTGTTTCAGTAGCGCAAACTGCACGCTGCAAACGGGCGTGCGCTGCCGTTGAGTGCACCTGTGTGCAACTCGTTCACACACGTAGGCGCAAGCACGGAAAATATTTGGCCACATTGCTTTCCCCCTGCCAGCTTCCAGAAATCAAGCAGGGATGATAATAATAGTAATAATGCCGACCTGTTTTCGGGGGGCGAAAGTTCTGGGCAAAAGCTTGCAATCAACTCCTGCCTGTCTGGCTGCCTGCCCAGCTGCTCCCGTTGATAACTCGACACTCGAACCAGTTTGTTCGCCTCCCTCACGCCAGAAAGAACTTGCCCCGTTTTGGAAGGTATGAATTCTTACGCCACTGTCTTTTCGTTGGAAATGTTTAGAAGAACAGCGCAGATAGCGGCACAGCATCGTTAGTGCCACTTGCTGCCACAAACCCCGTCCGGCGCAACACACCGGAATGCACTTTTGCACGCTTCGCGTGTGTTTGCCGTGCTTCAAGCCCAACTAATAAGACACGATAAGCACTTTACGGTTGAGAAAACCGGGTGCTGCTAAATTTATACGCATTCGCGCACTTCACTGTGCCGACGACATGGGATTTAATTTTGCAGCACAAGGGAGCAGGGCGCGTTCTCGCGCTGCTTTTGATGATTGCTTCAGCAGATGGAAGGTATCCGTGTCGCTCGTGTGGGTGTGTTTGTGCGTGATTTATGGTTCAACGTCAAGAAGGCATGTCGTGTTTTATCCCATCCTAACCAGCTAGAGAGAAAAGAGAGAGAGAGAGAAAGAAAGAGATAGGGGAAAGAAAGAAGACAATAAACTTTTGAAATTAGCACTATTGGGGATGGGTAGGACACCTCAGGCAGGTTGACAAGGGAGTTGCATATTAGATGCAGATTAAGAAAAGCAATATGAGCAGCGTGTTAGGTGGTGTGAAGATGCTAACGTGCTGTGAAGATTATGTTCCGCGTAGTGCTTAATACGTTGACGATCGCTGCGGGAGCAAAAATGCGTTTTTTTTATTGTGAATGATGTTGTAGTGATATTTTCAAACATTAATGGGTAAAACATCTTTAAAGTATAAATATTACACACATTGAAACATCCTATCATGTGCCCTAACATCTCATTATCATTTGATGAGTCACTTCGCCTAAAGTTAGGCTATATGTCAAATTAGTTCACTATTATGGCACTCTAACAAATGTACTAAGATCAATTATGGGATGAGTTGTAAGTGGAATGTAACAGCAAAATGATGAAAAGTTAATCATTTTTATGAACAAAATATTTAAAAGTTATTTTCCCTAGACAAAATTTGTTAAAAATAACTAACGTATGTCTTTTTTTATTTTATAATCCTTTAAGTTATTGAAAGGTTTTGATCTAGTATTTGTGAGTGGAATTTTGTTTCTAAAATCTCTTAAAGATGATAAGATATGCTTTATGGTTAATATTATGTAATTAATTTTTGGCTTGCGTTTTAGTATTTACTACAAAAATAAAAATAGTAAATAGTAAAAATGCATTTGGTTCATGATGGCTAAATTCGTATGCTTTCATTTGTTAAGAATTGAAAAAAATCTAAACTGCTCAAATTAACCAAAATAAGCAGCCTTCTATTTTCGCCACCCTTTAAAACACGTACAGCAATTTATTAAAGCCACCAATTTCTTCAGCAACCGATTAGAATTTGCCTGTCAGCTTTCTTCCCGGGTGGGGTAAAACTTTCAACACGTGATGCAAAAACCGGGGACCCCGGGAACATTTTCCTTCCCGTGTCAGCGAACATTAGAGACAATTTAAATTTTAGCTTCACTGTCGCACTAAAAGACGCCTCACTCCCTCTGGCGGGAATGGAGAGGAAGGTCGCCCAAGCTAAAGTCTTTATGGCAGAGCGCAGAGTGTCACTTTGTGTGGAACGTTTGCACCCGATCCACCACCTCCCGTCGCAGTCACATAACCATTATCAGCTCGAAGGGGCTACGCTAATTTCGTCCCTACCGGAAATGGGACCCGCCCGGTGTAAAAATGGAAACGAGCGTCACCGCGCTTCATGGTTTTCCCGCCCTGCGACCCGCTTTCTTGCTCGTTCCGTGGCAAAAATCCGAAGATCATCAGACGCTGTCGGTGGTTTTGCAGCAGCAGCAGCAAACCGGTGATTCCGGTCTTTCAAGTCATTTAAAAGCCGTCACAGTGGTGGTGATGGTGGTGGTGACAGGGATGGGGATGAAGCCGGTTTTTTCGGCAGCAGACGGTGCCGGACGACCGTGGGCGTTTTGGAGTTAATTTCGGCATCACGGCGAGCTCATATGCTTGCTCACACGGAATTAAGGACCCACGGCTCAGACTGCCTTCATCCCGCATGGGGCTTTATCATGGCGTGGGTGCGGGAAAAACCCTTGCCAGAGAAGATGTTACAAGCTAAAGGAGAGTGAAAAAATAGAAAAAGAACGGGTGAACTGACATCACTGCGGAACGGGGTCGTTCCATGAAACGCTTCCACCACTCTTTCCTTGAAACGTTTGAATTCTGCTTACTGAACCGTGGTAACAAGCACCGGCGCGCGCGCACACACATACACCTACACTCACAAAAAAGAAGCCAAAAAGATGCCGCGAATCTCACAGTGGGCAAACGTGCGGATCGTGTGTTGATGCAGGGAATAAAAATATCTCGGAATTTATCGTGGCAAAGGATTTATCACACATCGCACATAATCTTTAGCGTAGGGCGGGCGCGATACGCGATGCCACCCCGTTTCTAACGTGTTTTAACGTGCGGTGTGTGTGTGTGTGTGTGTGTGGTGGTGTTATTTTTTCCCTTCCTTTTGCTACCCATATTGCGGTCGTGATTTTTGAGAGCGAAAACCTCATGCAAGGCGTGTTGGGTCGTGTTACTTTACTGCGCGCCGGACTGTGCCACACATAATCCATCTTGAAATGAATGCAAATTTCGTACAGGCAAAGTGCAGTGCATCTAACGAATATGAGAGCCGAAAAGTGTAGTTTGCAATGCACCGTAATGGTGCAGCTCTGGTGGTTTTGCTTCATGGGGTGCATGGGTTTGCCGTGACCGGAAGGTTGGTACAAAATATTTAATGAACACATGACACGTGCCGTGCATTATGCAAATTTAGGTGTTTGCTATACATGATGATGATTTTTTACCAAGGAAATAGGAAGCGCAATTTTACAATTTTAGTGTTGGTGTTGGTGTACTTTTTTCCTTTGAATATGACGAATTTCCTGCTTTCATCGAGCAAAATGGAGCTTCTGTAGGAAATTGTACCCTTTTTATTAGTGTAATTTTGTTGTTGTTTTGATTGAAAAAAAGGTTATGTTTCCAAGAGCTTTTGATTGTTTCAGGGCTTTGAAAACATATAAAATCTAGAGTAAATATTATGCTTATTTGAAATTGCATCTAATGAAATAAATAGTAACTTTTGTCCCAAGTAGTAGATTTAATGTATGAAAAGAGGATGTTTTTGATGAATATAAATATTTGAATTGCTGTAATAAAGATTTCTGATATTTTCTGTAATCTTGGTTTTCTGTGCTTAGCTCTCTCTCTCTCTCTCTCTCTCTCTCTCTCTCTCTCTCTCTCTCTCTCTCTCTCTCTCTCTCTCTCTCTCTCTCTCTCTCTCTCTCTCTCTCTCTCTTGTTGGCCTGCTCACGATAGAGCAAGTCGATGTGACATGGCCCGGTCAACAATTATTCTCCAGGATGCTCGGTCCCTGGCTGCAGCCTCCCATCCATGCAGACACCCGATCTCCGTCAGGTCTCGCTTCACCTGGTCCAGCCATCGAGTACGCTGTGCTCCCCTGCGCCTTATACCGAACTGGGGATCGCTGTCGAACAGCTTCTTGGTGGGGCATGAGTCCGGCATCTTCTTGAAATGCCCATCTTATCCTGCCATCCTTCGCCACCGTCAGTATGCTCGGTTTGCCGTACAGCTCAGCATGCTCGTGGTTCATCCTTTTCCTCCACGCTCCATGCTTGAACACACCGCCAAAGATGGTCCGGAGGATGCGTCGCTCTAACACGCCCAGAGCGTTTGCATCCTCCACTCGGATGGTCCAGGACTCGTGTCCGTAGAGGACCACCGGGCGAATCAATGTGCGATATATCTCACATTTCGTGCGTGCTCGAAGTCTTCTGGATCTCAGCAATTGGTGAAGCCCATAATATGCACGATTCCCCTGCACAATGCGTCTCCGGATTTTGCTGCTGATGTCGTTGTCGGGAGTAACGACCGTCCCGAAATAGCAAAACTCCTTTACCACCTCGAGAATGTCGCGGTCAACTAATACACTGCTTCCCAGATGATCTGAGTCACCGGCAAGCAGGTACTTCGTCTTCGTCGCATTGATTCTCAATCCAATTCTTGCTGCTTCGCGCTTGAGTCGGGTGTACTCCTCACACACCCTCGCTGTTGTCCTACCGATGATGTCGATGTCATCTGCGAAGCCAAGAAATTGGAGAGACCGGTAGAGGATCGTGCCACCGATGTCGTGGTCTAGCCCCGCGCCTCGAATGACACCTTCCAGGGCGATGTTGAAGAGCAGACAGGAAAGTCTTTCACCTTGCCTCAGACCCCAGTGAGATTCGAACGATTCCGACGTCAAGTTCGATACTCTCACCTTGCACTGCACCCCGTTCACGGTGGCCTCTAACAGCCGGTTTAACTTCCCAGGGAAGTGGTACCGCTGCATGATGCTCCATAGCTCCTTCCGGTCTATGGTATCGTACCGGTATCGTACCGCCTTGGAGTCGATGGGATGTTGGGATCTGGCGCTCTCGGCACTTCTGAAGGATCTGCCGTAGAGTGAAAATTTGGTCGGTGGTGGATTTGCCACATGTCATTCGAGCTCTGAGACAGATCAATTATTTATTCTATACAGGGGACCCTCGAAGTACGGCTGTATTTGGGACCAAAAAAAAGTCCCAAAATAAAAAATATGTCGAAAAAGACATATTTCGAATATCTGTCAATACATAGTTTATAGCTGAAACTGAAGTATCAAAATTTATGATATCGTGTATTTTAACTGAACACTAAAAATGCCATAATTTTAACATAAAAATCGTTTACACCACATACATATTTAAGTAAGGGTAAATAGTAAATCTTCATAAACGTGTATGTTACGGTTATCAGTGATAAATGCCAAAAAAACAATCAATTTCAGCTAAATGTCATTTGCGAACTGTCAAAATTAAGATCGTCGTCTCTAAGAATCGTCGTAACTCGAGTGGGTCGTATCTCGAGAGTGGCCTGTAATTCGAAGACCTTAGACATAACGAAATAATGTACTCTACGAATACACTGAACTCTTTTCATAGAGTTGGTGAATGTTGAAGTTGAAACTGAATAGGGTCGTTGTTTTTCACCTCTAGTCATTGTTCCTAATTTATTACTTGTAAGCAATACTTTTAAATTCAATTGAGAACATACCTCTTCAGAATCCTGACTGGTGTGGATAAGCATGTTGTGTCCATTTCAGAGTACTAAATATGACAAGCTCCAGATATGCTGATCAGCTACAATGTCGGTTCATTCAGGTTCTTCTTAGAGACATATCGGTTTACGACGCAAACATAGCTATATATCCCTTTATGTGCTAAAAAACCCTGTTAGACCAAATGTAAGACCCCAACATTACGCCATACTGATGCGTCATGGATTTTAACCGCCATGTCCTAAATCAACTCTGAATCATGAACAGTTCGTTTCCATTTTCATGAGCGGCCTTCGTAATCGAGTGCCTTCTGGATGCAAATCGCCCTGCTGATTGTCGTTCATACCTTTCGAAACTGCCTGGACTTGGAAAACGTATCCTACCGGCATGTACACACGGACGTGCTCGTGCTGTGGGGAGCAAATTTTAAACCCAAGTGTTTGCGATGTAAATTTGAGTTGCTCTTAACCACCCCTCCGAATGCCCCTTGGTTGCACGGTCTCGGTCTACATATCCTTCCCAGGGAAGATCCTTCGCTCTGAGTGTGCATGAGCTCGGTTGCTTTTTTAATGATATCTTCACCCCTGCTGATTGCATAAAGATGCACAGACAGAAAAGGATTTGGTGCAAATGGGTGGGGCCGGCCATACTGGGCCGGGTTTTGGGTGGACAACCGGTCAACAACTTTGTCTTGCCAGTGAGAGCAATTAGTTTCGGACAGGCCCTGAGTCCCAGGAATGCCCAGGAAGTCGCCGACGGTCGTTTAACCGAACCGGTGCCAGGCCGTTGCCGGAGTGTTTGTTCTTCCTGCTTGGTCAATGAGTTTTCGGGTGGGGCCTCGGGATCCTCGTCCAACGCTTGACACCAGCACCCAGACATGGTTGAGGTAGCCCGAGTGGTACTTATTACGGTACCGACACTTGCCCACACAGATAAGAGCAAATTGTTTACCGTAATCATGAATGCAAAAATTTTAACAACATTCAAAGTTTTGCAAGCCCTGCTCTCCACTCCCTACGCTGGGCTGTGCATCCCGCTGCGTTGCCGGTAACGAGCCAATGTGAGGATGAGATGATGAAAATGGCACTCAGATGAATAAATGTTTGAAATAAAATTTTAAGCACCGACTCATCGTCGATGCATTCTTGTCGGGGGTTGGCGAGGGAAGAAGCTGGAATGACGGGTTTCGGTGCATTTGGTTGGCTCGAGTTGAATGCCAAATTGTAAAGTGGCGTCTTGTAACTCATGCATATTACTCCGTTTGCGTAAACAACGGAGCTGCAGACCTGGTACTATGATAAAGTTTTCGATAAAAGTCACGTCAGAGTGATGAGATGAGGAGCTCAGCAGCGAGTCTGAGTCTAATGGTAAACGGCGGAGAATGGATTCTTTAGACGTTATAATTTAAGCTAGTTGAAAGTTAGTGCGGTGTTACTAGCAAGCAATTACAATGGGACAAAAAGGGCTGCAAAATTAGTTATAAGCTATTCCAAGCCACCCTCAACAATATTCCTATATACAAACTTCCAGCGGTGATTGTTGTTAGAAAATGCGTGTTAACAATAATTGTATAATGTGTTGAGTTGTGGTTTTGAAATTACTAGTAAAATTTATGACTTTTTATATACTCATTGGATGTTAGTATTTGTTCCATTGTTGGAGCAATCATAACATTTTAATTCGTTGAAGACCACATTCCATATTTTCTCCATCAACAATCAAACGGAATAAAACGGAGACTTTTTCCTCTGTACAAACGATGAACGACGTGAAAATCTGTTTGAAAATAGTTCAAACACAAAAATGGTACGCCCGAAGGCAAATATTTTGCCTTCACTTTTGGGCTCTTGTACCATTTTGCCGTTCGCTGCCCGAATATTGCTGGGCTACATATTTTCAATTAAACTTTACCCGCTTGCCAGCAAAGTACGGTGTACCACCGGAATTGTTTGGTACGATTTCACCATCGGACATTATGCCAACACTTGACCTCAGCGTCAATTGTGTTACACACTGCCACCCAAACCCCGTCTCCCTGTGGTTGATGCACGAATTTTCGCTCGGTTCATTTCCGCTTCGCCTCCCGGCTTTTTGGCCTTCTCTATGTAATTTTTCGACCGATTAATTTCAATTTTATTCGACTTTGGCACAAAACTCCTTCAAAAACTTCGGCACAATCGAACGTCACTGATAGCAATTTGCAGTTCGATTGCCGGGTCGGTTCAAAAGTTCCTGGCCACTCCGGAAGGTTTTCGGGACGGCACTGAAATCGTGCCTCTTAACTGACCGCCTGCACAGGCAAGGGGGAATATCGTTAAGCACGGGAAAAAATAGGAGCTGTTTTTTTTTTTTCGCTTGAAGGAAAGTTTTCACAATACATTTGACTGCAATGGTCAGCCGGCGGCCACAGCACCGGCGAGGGTTTAAACTTTTTTATTCTTCCTTGCCCTGGAAAAGGGCTCCACAGTTTCCCTGGCCAACAACCACAATGGGTTGAAATGTTCGATAGTTTTGAGCGAGGCGGAAAAAGTTCTTGCATTGATTAGGGGCCATTTTTTCGTTTTGCAAAAAGCGATTGAAACGAGCTGAGCTTAAATGAAAATCGATCGTGTAGCAAATGGTTTTGTGAATAAATATGAAAGCTTGCAATCAATGTAAACCACTCAAATACCAAGACGTACTGAGAAAAATGTAAATATTACTCTTCTATCACAACCCTTCTCTCCACGATAATTTAACAGCAGACTATTAGCTTATGGAAATTAACTTCCAATAACCATGACGAAAAGTAATTATATGCTTTACATGAAAAAAGAATAATAAAAATTAAACACTAGTTTTTACACCGCAAAGATAGCATACCCGGTTGCCTGTCATCAAAAAAAAATGCAGCGAAACAAAACCGTCCTTTTAATTACACTGATCGGAAGCGGTGATAATTGAAAATGGAATCGCTGCGGAAATTAAAGAGCCAAACGGCAAACCCCATTGGTCGCTGGTAAATGGCAGCTAAACGATAATGCTTTTTGCCGTTCGTGCGTTACAAGTGGTGATCATTAGTGGCATAGCCTGGAAGTGGGAAGGGCAAGCTAGCTGAACAGCTAGATTAGATGGGTTTTGAACGGTTTGTAAGGATTAATGCAACAAAAAGCGGGATGGGAATAAACAGCTTGGGCTAAAGACAATTAGGTTACATGCGCTAAATAACCTCGTTTCAATTTCGTTCATTTGGTAGTTCATCACATACACATCGCATCACATTAATTTATAAAGAAAAATTTTGTGATCATTTATTGTATTCAATCGATTGAAAATTATAGAATTTTTTGTACGAATGATTGAAATCATTAACATACATGGTTGTCAACCAAACTTATCAAGTACCCATCAACTAAAAAGAATTAAAACATATATAACATACATCAGAGCTCGTAAAAAATCAACCGGCATCGTATTGCTAGATACGGAAAAGGCTTTCCATACTGTATGGCACGATGGTCTGAGTGCAAAATCAATTCAAATTACATAAGTTGATGCTTATAATACGAAGTTTTTACACTAACCGGAAAAAAGTAATAATTAACTCCACCATTTCCGAAGCATATACTCCAAGAGCCGGTGTGCCCCAAGGAAGTCCTTTCCCTACTTCTATTTAACATATATATTTCTTACTTTTCAGACTTCTATTTAACATATACATTTCTGACTTTTCAAAAATGAAAACCAGTGTGCAATACCTTTGTGCCGGTGATGTTGCAATTACTGCCTCATGAAAACGACCTAATATAGTCATAAAAAATCTCAATTAAACTCTTGCCAAATATTCCAAACACTGTGTAAAATGGAAGCTAAAGATGAACAGTAACAAGTCTTAGTTGTTCTTCACACGTTTTACTAAGTCTAGGCAAATCCCTAAGAGCCAATTAAAAATATCGAATTCTTATCATTCGTGGAAACAAAACGTCAAATATCTTGGTGTTGCTTTTGACAACAGACTAACCTTCTAATCGCATGTAGAAAACACTATCATAAAATGTGAAGTAATAATCAGTAATTTATATAGTTTGCTAGATAGTTAAATCTAGACAATAAGGACAATTTATATTCAACCATAATAAGACCCAATATCTCATATGCTTCGTCTGTTTGGAATGCCAGAACTAATAAAATTAAATTTCAAACAATACAAAATGAGTTTCTGAAATCAATATTGAATGTACCACCATGGTTTCGAAGAAAAGCTCTTCACACAATATGCCAGGTTCCGAAGATTGAAAAATGTAATGGAAAACTATTTGAAAACTTTAATAGAAAATTTACTCTCAATACTTTCGACGGGCATAATACTGAGCATTAAGAAATTGGTCCTTTTCCCTGTACCACCAAAACATCATCCTCAATCCCATAATCCTACTGTCTCCAAACAAATATCCTCAATCCCATTATCCCAATAGTTTCAATGCATTGAAAACGTTATAGTTAGTAAAAGAACTCAGAATTGAACTAAAAATAGAGTTAATAATAGTTTTGTAGTAGTGTAAGTTAGGCTGTAAATAGTTTAAGGAAAAACTGATTGAACCCACTGAGAAACAAATTCAAATTATTATTGTAAAACAATTAGCATCCAAATGTAATACAATACTACTACTACTACTACTACTACTACTACTACTACTACTACTATAACTACTAATTAACATACTTGAGAATAATTATATGAATATCAGAATCAATTGTAATTAAAACGCTAATTTGGCAGAATGGTTTCAATTTACAAGTATTTGAAATATTTTTGCAATTTAATATGCTTTATACGTTAATATTTAAAAAATATTATCAAGTCATATTAAATTTTAAAAATTAAACGATGGAACTTGATGTTATTGTATAAGATTGTGATTCAATTTTAATGAATTGAATAGACCAATGAAAAAATTTGATGTTACTTCATTTGAACTTGAGAAGCTTGAAAAGTGTAATACACACACGAGAGAACATTTTTTTTTTCATTGAAATCACAGAATATAAAAGAGATGTAAGCAAAGAGCTCTTGACATAACATTTTAACGACCACGGTAATGACGATGACATTTTCAATTGAATGTACAAAATTGTCAGTTTAAATCACAATATTAGTTGAAAAGGTATAGCATTTGTTCCTGAATTGAAATGGGTGTATGGAGTACCTTGAAATGCGTTATGTAGACCTTCTACCGGATTACAGCAGATTATGAGGCAGTCTAAGAGAGGTATAAATACCAATACAAAGGACTCTGATAAGAATGGACTCATCAAAACAAACACAGTGACCCTAGATGAACAATCAGCAGGATAGGATTGTGATTTGAAAAGATTGATTTGTAGACATTCATCATCAAACGAAAATAGAAATCATTATATTCCATTTCTTCTATCTTCGTCCAGGTTACAGTGCTCTTAAAAATGACCTACATGAGCGCACCAAATAAAAAGAGAGCAATCGTTCCATATTCGAGCTTTCCCAGAAAATGTATTTCAACTCCTCACAATTGCGCCCGCTACTATTACCCATTCGATTAAAACATATCCAAACACCGATGCACACTACTTGAAAGTAGTAACGAAGTCCCCGGAGAATGATGCACAAATCGTTCGCCTGATCGAACGCAATAATCGATCGAACCGTATTTAGAAACCAGACAGAACACAAACCATTCAGCTCCTAGATACAGTTAGTATTTAGATAGCCTACCATTCCTCAAAACAAATAGCACCATCAAACTGGCGATGGATCGATGAGGTGAGGTTTTTCGGGTGAAACGATTTGGTCTGTTTTGGTTGTTTGCTGTTGCTGCTGCTGCTGCTGTTGTTGTTGTTGGGGTTTACCACATTCTTCTCTAACAGCTGCTGCCAGCGGAATGTTTGCAATGCACTTTAAAAAGCGTTCGATCAGCCGCACCGCAGCCAGCGTGATTGCGACGGTGACGACTACAGAGAACCCGAGAGAGCGAGAGAGAGAATGGGAGATTACAGTGCAGCAAATGACTAGAAGAATTACTTCTCCCCACACGTACAAACACACAACTAACTCCGTAAGGGTGTGGATTGCATTCTGTTTTTGGATCGAATGGACACACCGGAACCCCGCCGGGCTACTCGCAGTTCAAACAAATTTGGAGCATTCAATGGGGTGATGGTGAGTGTGTGCAGGAAACAGAGCAGGGTTCAGGGATAACTAAACTATCAAACCTTTACCAGTTACCATGGACGCTGTTACGAGAAGCGAAGGGAAAGATATCATCAGTGAGCAGGCAGACACAGACCCAGATCCTTGGTCCGGCTTAAACCGACGGATACCGTACGGTACCATACGTACGTCCGGAAAGCATAAACACTTTGCCATATGAACCCCTTTGCGTGTGACCGTGTACAGCCGGATGAGAATCTCAGCAAATCAGTTGGGCAAAGGCAATCACAAGCACCGACGGACGCTTCACGCCCAATCCCCTTTTTCGTTGAAGAAGAAACGCAGAAACTAAACAAGGCGTCCGCTCCCGATGGGAGCTCATGTCTTTGGGCGTGAGTAAGAATGTGTTTGTGTGTGTGTGTGTCTATCTGTAGAGTGAAAGTGTAAACGGTGCTGGCACGACTGTGCTTGCGTCGTCTACAACACCGTACACCGGGCGCTGTAATATGTTTCCTCCCGTCGCCCGTGGGCGGAGGAGAGTCGAATCGAAGCAGCGCCGACTGTCGACTGAGCGAATTTTGATATCCCTTTGGCTGGTTAGTCGCTTACGGTTCACAATTGAAAGCAGGCGAGGGAAGGAAAATGTTTATCTCTCCTCACCGCCACCGTCAACCCGGGAACGGGCGAAAGGGTTGACTGGCGCCATCAATGACAAAAGCGTCGGTGGTGATGGTGGTGGTTGTGGCGGTCCTAAGGAAGGATGAAAGTTTGTTGTGTTTGGGAATGGGTTTCCGGTCGGTTCCAGTGCAGCACCGGTGGCAAAAGTAATTGTATCGATGTGATGCTGTGTGTCAACTGTAAGACATAGGGCACAGCGCGCGCACCAGTTTTGGGTTGAGGAAAGGGTGAGAGCGTAATGAGGGTGAGTAAGGGCAGTGGAAAGTGTTTGCAAGTTGGTTAGCTTAGAATACTTCGTTACGGCAGGGTTGGACAACTGTGAAGAAGATATTAGTGCCAGCAAGACAAGCAATGTCAAGCGGATTGCATAACAACAGGAGTATTAAAGCGGTAACGTTAGGAAATGGGGCACTTTGAATAACTATTACAAAGGAAATAATTTTTACTGATGTTTTTCAATGACACATTGTATCATCCAAACCGAGTCATAGTAGAGACCAATAATTTCCATTAATTTGATGTATTTTAAACAAATTTGGGGAACGTAATAACCCTTCTCAACTCAAATTATCCAATACTACTCTGTACTATTGTGTTTCTTTGCAAAAAGGGCCAATCTTGTCCAAACAATATGCCTTTCTAATGTGGTTTCGAATGATCCCGTTCACCTTGTAAACGTTTCCTTTGTAAATTATAGAATTAAAAGTAAAACCTTGTTTCTTGAAAATTGCTGTGAATAAGGCTTGAACTCCAGCTTCGTTGTATCAGAACGAGCACTTTGTCACACCACTAGACGTCGTCTCCCTGAGAAGGACTTTAAAACTCAACTTCAATCGACCAATATGCACCACGCAGAGTTCTGCGTGCAAAATCCAATAGAATTCAACAAAACCAAACAAATGTTGGAAAAGCAAAAGTTTCCACTGTCATATAGGTATATTATATCAAAACACTACCACAATAAGCATGTGTACGGTACCTTACTGATTAATTTTGATTTGAACTAACCTTCTAAATAAACATTCCCTTTTAACCCTTCGGCCGAATCAGCCTGGTTGACAATCCCTGCACCGGACGATATTTGCCACGACAGCTCTCGAACGTTGCCCTCTCTAGCTCGCTAAGGAGCTCGCCCAAAGGGGAAGCCCAAACCAAACGCATCGTACACTGCCCAGCGCACTAGACGACGTAGTCAAACAAATGGAATCGTGCTCTGGCCAAGATAAATATCATTACCGAAACCACTCCGCTGCAGCATCTACTCCAACGGTTTTCTTTACCCCATCACCCCATCGGCGATTGACTTTGTAGTGTGGTCGTGTAGCTTTTCCCCCGAAATCCATCCCAAACCGAGAACACCCAACAAACGAGCTGGGATGGACTTTGACAAAGTGATCACAAAACCTAATCAATACTGAATTTCGGTTTAGCGCCGACCAATATCAGCCTTCATTGGGGCATATAGGTTTCATGTCTTGTGTCTATTTTGTTTTTTTTTTTGGCTACCTCTTTTCCACAAGACAGTCTTTCATGGCTAGTATCTCTTTACTGTCGCTGTTTTTTGCTTCCTTTTCTTATGGCTCATCTCGCTCAATTTACCCCGCTACAGTCTACACACAAAAAAAGCAAACTCATATTGTAGAGGAGGTGAAAATCATATCGAACGATCGCTTAAGGCACCGAAACTGAGGCAAGACTAAGGCGAGCAAATTGTTTCCGTGTCCAGGCGACAGGACAGTTTGAGCAGTGTGTGTTTGGGGGAAAACACTTGACTAGAACCCCACATACACAGCATGGCGTTTCGTGCGAGTGGGTTGGTCCGACTTCATAAAGATAATGTAAATATTATGTCATCACTTCTTGTACCGAAAGGGAGAGCAACCTTATCCCGAAACCGGTCCGTGATGCTCTCCGTCCACTGGATGAAGCGTGATTATTTTGTCAGCTGTTTTGACGTCTATTCCGACAGCGACCCTTCCATATCGTGCGAACCCCCTCACTGCGGGGATGCGGGCTTATTCTGTAGCGGTAGGCAGTTGCCGTTTCATAAACTGCCTTACAGGATGTTGCATGGTAGATAACGCCCGATAGTGTCTAGGATTGGATAGCCGGCGATGTGTTTTGTATGCGATCCATCTTCCATCCAATACCGTGCCGAGGAACGTGTATGAATAATGAAGAGCCGTGATCGGGGAGGTTTGCCTGCGCATCCGGTGGCCTCCGCCCTCTGCCTTTTTATAACGCTCTTCCGGAGCGTTGTTTAAGCTGTCCTGCTTCCCAGCCACGTTCGACGGGCCGTGTCGGATAGGTGGGTTGGATCCCTGCGAGATAAACAATATTGCACCATGCTGTGATGGAGAGAAGCGCGTTCGGGTGGATGATGATGGGTCAGAGGCCAACCGCTTGAAATGATGATTGCGGATCTTGGTTTTATCCAGCCACTTGAAGATATTTGTCTACCTTCTAGCGGCTTATCTGTGCCGCTTCCATTGTAGCCCTTTCTGCCGCAAACCCGCTGTCATGGTGTTCACTTCCGCCCATCACAGCGGTACAGCCGTCAACGGGACGACATGTTTGTAGCGCATACAATACATATTTTCACGTGCACATGAAAAGGGTTGGATTCATGATAAAGTAAAAAAACAACCTTCACTACAAATGTTTATTGAATGTGCAGCATGATCTTGATGACATGACAGCAATCGTGCAATCTTGTACTCGTGCTCATTGTAGAAAAATGCTGAGGTTTTGTTGTAGATGTGTACCTACCTTTGAGCGTTGTTTGTACACGGAATGTAATATGCATGGGATTTGAAGTGGATTACTTTGGGAATAATGTAAAAGAGGAAGGATAGAACAGTGAATCCTAGTGCATATTTGTCACTCGAGAAGGGGAATCATCATGCATTGGGGTTGAAACCCGCACAGATATTAACAATTATGTTTAGCAACATGTTGTGAAATCAGCGACTTATTTTCAATTCCAGTACCTTTCTGAATTTATTGTATTGTCGTCTTCGAAATGGATGGGGCATCATGCGACCACCTAGTCCGCTCCCCGTTAGATCCGCCACTGCCTCTCGGGAAATTAATTTGAAGACCACTGGGTTTGATCACCAGCTGGATAACCAAGAAGATGGATTAGAAAATGGAAAATTTCTCCACTGGTGGATAACTCTTTCCGATTCGAGTAGCCATTGGTTTTGCCTATCTGTCAATCACACTTTTGTTTACATTTAGAGGTATTGTTTTGCGGAATGAATAAAATAGTAAATTTGGTTTATTTACGGACGATTTAGTACAGAATCCACACCAGAAGTTGTCTTTGAAAGTACTGACTGTAGGCCTATCCAAACAATCCGAGAAAAGTGTAAAACGGGTGGTTGCCTGAACCAAAGTGTATGAAGACCAGGTGGTCTCGTCTTATACAAATTGACATCTAATTTCGGAATCAAAAAAAGCTCCTTTTGACAGAATGGGTGAAATGAATTTCTATAGGAACGGTTCGCTTTGTTCTTAGCAACACATACGTAGTACACATTGGTGTCCTCATCGACGACATTATTTTGATCCAAAAATGGATTTTAATTAGTACAGATTTTGTTTAGCTTACTATAAGAAATATTTTGAGTGCTTTTTAAAGTATTTCAGTGCAAATAACGAAGATTCTAAGATTGTTTGTGTATTAGGCAAGTCGTCAGAAAGCTTGTTTGGGGAAATGTTTTCACCCATGCTGTCAAAAAGTGACGTACAACTTTTGCTATAAAAAACAGGCTATCAGGTGGTATAAACAGGTGGTCTGATCTTCATACACTTTGGCCTGAACCATCAACCATTGCCTACATGAAACAAAATCGTATGAACTGGAGAACGTACGAATCCTTTCTAAACTTGCCGCCTTCGCTGACCCTTGTCCTGTGCCATGTACCATGTGCGTCCATCAACTTCAGCCATCGCGAACGTTGGATCCCTGAACGTCCGTATTTTACGCTCTCGTGCAAAAATATATTGAAATAACGCGGTAAAATTATTCTATGCAATAATGAGTGTCCGAATCCGCACGGTCTTTCTCCCTCGCCAGTCCATTATCCTGGCGCAATGGCGGATTTAACGGTATGTGGATTGATTGGCCGCGGGAGGCCCCGTGGATATAAAGTCCAGCATATATGGTGCTCATCGCGGACCTCCGTGAACGGTAGAGGCTCCATGGATGAAGGGACTCAAAGACTACAGGAAACCCATATATGAAAGATTCCGACCGGAACTCGCCGCTCCAACGGATATGAGTTGCTTTTACTTTCTTATACCTAGTGATCCTACTGGTCTTCTCAATTTCGTTGCATTTACGTGTCGCAACCGATTTTAACATGCCATAAGGCCATAACATAAGGTTGGATAAAAGAGAAGGATTAGCAAAAAAGGGTTTATTTTGTTGGTTTCTCATTTCTTAGCTTGAACCAAAAAAACTAGATACCGACTATAAACTTTTTAAGTTGTGATTGTTTATAAGAACAGGTAAATATACATTTTATAAAAAAGAATATTTTAGCTCAATCGACTGATAAAAAATCTTAAATAACTCAAACGGCGATAAAACATACTTTTTGCAAGCTGTTAAACATGGTTTTTAATATTATTTGGTTTTACACTGTTCATAAATCACATAAATCAACTGGGGTAGAGCAGTAGATATGGCTATCCTACTGAAATGGTTTTTTTATATGAAGTTTTCAACAGCATATCCCACTGCTCGACTTTTTAACCACGTTGCTATAGCGGCAAACATCATTCCACTCTACTGCCAAACCGATCGGTTAGCGAAGATTTAGATTGAGAAAACACAATTGGATAACATTGGAATTTTGCAAACCGATCGACTAAATTATCCATTCTGTTATCGACTTTCGTTTCCGATCAGACCCAGCGATCGATAAATTTTCCCTGGATAATATTTGTGGATCGTTCTCTAATTATTGATTGCTGACTACATAAATTTGTTTATCTTCTTTTGTGTAATTTTTTATTTTTGATAATTTGACCACTAACATTATGCATTCAACGGTTAGATGTAACACAGCAATATTCACACAGAATAAAGGGTAGTGTTCATCAGCAAAGCGAAGGCAAATATTAGGTTGAAGTTGTTTTCTTTTCATAAATAATTACACATATTCAACAAACAAACATAACAAACGCTTCATAAAAGTCAGTTATTCCAAAAATCTGTAACTCCTATGACTTAATATAACTAATCTATCTAGACTTCAGTTCAACGTAATAAGTTACTAGAATTTGCTCTCAGGAAGATACAGTGTACCATTAATAATCATTTCCTGAACATATCTTTAAGAATTAGGTAGTTTTCTTCGTATTTTGACCACAGTAGATCCAATGACTCTTTATAACATCTTCTTCATGCTGTGTAAAACCTCCTCGACGTCAATTGCTCATGGCTTAGTTGGTATAAGGAACTAAGATTGACTTGAGATATTAATCAACATCGTCTTTTTACAGTTTGTGTGCATACTTTTCGTCATTCCGCATAAAGCACTGTTTTCACAAAGTTCATCCATGACATGAAAAGCAAAGAACAACCGATTGTAATGTAAATTTTTTAGAAAACAATAAACCCTCCATCCCCACCCAAAACCTCTCACTTCCGACTTCGGAAGCAACGAAAGCTCATGTGTCAAAAGAGAAAGTGTGTGCGAACGAATGCTGTTCGGTGTCTTAATTTCCCTGCCTGTTCTTAAATTGACATGCCGTACAACGCGACGAGCAGCACATTGCCAACGGGGGAAAATGGACGCTAATGAATAGTGCCGACTTTTTGGCCGGCTCCAAGATACATAAGAAACCAAAAAAAGCACACGAAAAAACCAACTATTATCACGAACCCGGCACTCTGGCAACACTTTCGGGCAAAAGTTTCGGAAACTGGGCGCAAAACATCACTGGGCCACGTGAAGGTCGAGCCCCACGGGAACCGTACGAGAACTGACGGAAACGACGGTTGGCTGGCTTGCCGTGTGTGTGTGTGTGTGTGTGTGTTGTGTGTGTGTGTGTGTGTTGTGTGTGTGTGTGTGTGTGGTGTGTGTGTGTGTGTGTGTGTGTGTGTGTGTGTGTGTGTGTGTGTGTGTGTGTGTGTGTGTGTGTGTGTGTGTGTGTGTGTGTGTGTGTGTGTGGTGTGTGTGTGTGGGTGTGTGTGTGTGTGTGTGTGTGTGTGTGTGTGTGTGTGTGTGTGTGTGGTGTGTGTGTGTGTGTGTGTGTGTGTGTGTGTGTGTGTGTGTGTGTGTGTGTGTGTGTGTGTGTGTGTGTGTGTGTGTGTGTGTGTGTGTGTGTGTGTGTGTGTGTGTGTGTGTGTGTGGTGTGTGTGTGTGTGTGTGTGTGTGTGTGGTGTGTGTGTGTGTGTGTGTGGTGTGGTGTGTGTGTGTGTGTGGTGTGTGTGTGTGTGTGTGTGTGTGTGTGTGTGTGTGTGTGTGTGTGTGTGGATGTGTAGGTCGGCCCCGGTGAGATGTCGCTTTGTCACGTCACTCGTCATTTGTCTGATCGCATTACGTACGACATGTACGTCAGATCCATTTCCCCTTTTTTTGTTCCGCGAACCACTCCGCGACCGGCCCGGGTTGACAGCCCGGTGGCGGTAGCACAAACTTCAGTGTGAGTGCTTTCCTGGTTGCCTGTTAGCGCACTGGTGAGTGGATGTTTTGGGATTCGTCGTGCTTTTTCTTTTTTTTTCCTGCTCGATCGTGGTGGGCTTTTGTGATGGCGTGATGTGTTCTATTCCCGCCCCAGGAGGCCGCAAGCGACAGCGAGAAAATCCACTAACGACGCATGATCGATACGCGAACAGCGCTCACTCACCCGAGCCCTACGTTTTGGGGGGTCTAATTCTTTTCCGCTTCCCGCCGCAAAGCTTACCACGGCAAAAAGGAAGCAGAGTTTGAGTGTGCTAAGCAAGCGGTTTTATTATTTATCTTGCTTTTTTTTGCTGTTGGTGCTCATCTCGAGCTGCTCAATTGCGCTGGGGTCCGCAAAAGCGCCTCCGAGCGCTGCCACTCTGGCTGCCGCCAGCATAATTTACATTCTCCGCATGAAGTGTATCAAAAATCATAAATTTCAATTTCGTCTCTCATGAATGTCAGGCTGCGGGCGGGTGCCGAATGATACTTCATCGTTAAGCTTTTTCGGCGTTGTTTGCCTCGCCTCATTCCACCGCAGTTGCCGTGGTCCGTCATCGGGATTGACTTTGCTGTAGCTAAATTGATAAATATTCACTTTTCACCCGCACGGGCCATAGAAAAGGGAGCGAACGAGGAGAAAAGCACCGCAAAATAACGAACAAACTGAACGGTAACGATGAAACCAAATTCCGGCAGAGTGTGCTTGTGTATGTGTGTGTGTGTGTGTGTGTGTGTGTGTGTGTGTGTGTGTGTGTGTGTGTGTGTGTGTGTGTGCGGGGAAAATGAAAGAAGCTCTCTATCCCTTAGGGACACACCGATGCACGTCCACGGGAATGGCACCGGCAAAAGCTCTCGGGACTGAGTGGTGCGCCGTATATGTATGTAGTGTGCCTAAGCAGCAGCAGCAGCAGCATCGTCTGCTTCTTCAAAACGTCGAGAAATAAAAATAAAATAAAGATTCCCCCGAAAAAACAGCATGAAGAAGCTGCTCGGCGACTGGGTAAGATTTATTCCGCTCTGCCGCATGATCGATACTGGGGTCCGGATGCCTTTTTCTTTTTATTTCACGACATCTTATCAAGTGTGGGACGATTTCGGCCCTATCCCGTCGCGATGATCTGCAATGTGAGAGCCGCAACCCCGTGGCGCATTACTTCCGGGGGAAATAAAAGCAGCGTAATGCGTGGTATGTGAAGGTGGACGGGAAAACCTCGCACACTTTTCGACGCAACTTTTACCATCCAAATCGAACGATACGGAGAATCGTGGTATCATTGAATATTCGCGCACTGGTATCCGTTGAGCTATCCGGTGAGAAGTTAAACTATTCTTTTTTTTCCCATCGCCTGATTGGAATGCGTACGGCGGTTTCGATTGCATTGAGAGGGCCATTATTTTTTGCATCGCAAAGGTGCACTCAATAATGGGATCCAGAAGGGTGGTATGAACTAAAAGAAAAGCATAACTTATGGCTCATCAATTCCTTACTTGTGCTCAATTGATCATCAACTCGATTGGTCGAGGGCGAGAATGCTGACCTAATCGAGATTATGATAGAGAATGCAATAGATGTATTCAATCGTGAACAAATCATTTTTGTTGTAATAGGGCTTGAATAATTGCTTAATAAATCATGTATCCGAGGGAAAAAGGGTAGTTTGTGTTTACGTGATACAGCGTAGTGTCAATTATTAGTGATGTAAATTCAAGTGGGCCAATCAGTATGTATTTTAATATTTAAATATGTAATGATCTTTTTTTAAAGTTTAGTTTTGTAATCTGGTGGTACAGTCGTAAACTCGTACGACTTAACAACATGCCCGTCATGGGTTCAAGTCCCGAATAGACCGTGCCCCCATACGTAGGACTGACTATCCTGCTATGGTAATAAAAAGTCACTGAAAGCCAAGCTCACTTCACTAGTGGGTACAGGCAGGCCTTGACCGACAGCGGTTGTTGTGCCAAAGAAGAAGAAGAAGAAGTTTTGTAATGAGTTAAATTATCTTTAATAGCTTCACCATTCACCATTAAATACGTAAAATTTATATGTTAAAATATCCGTTTTCTATCACTGGTTGTATTGATATCCACGCTCAATTAATCTCCCAATTGATGAGGCTAATTACTATGATTACTATGGCTGAAGAAATTACTATCGTACACTTTTCTGATGACACCGTGCTTGGACACACACCTGACAATCCTTCATATCACCTGGAAGCTATACCGAAGCCAGCTACCGTTTCAGCGCGATACGAAGAATAGCACAAATCAGGGTGCTCTATTTGAATTTGTTTAAATGAAGAATCGTAGCCATAGTTCAACTATCTTCTGGCCAAGATACTTTCGGTGAAGACTAGCACTAACTATTGATCAGGGAAGAACAAGAGCGCATTTGGCAATAAAGCGACACGAGCGGCTTCAGATTTCGCTTTCTTCGTATGAAAGTCATTCAAGGCTGTATTATTTTGGTGAAACTGATTCGATTTCATTTTACTGACTTTTCCACTGATTACTGATGCGCACACTTTACAAATAAATGATGCTTAAAACACATATTACCACTTTAGATTGCGAAAATAACAACGAGAAGCCCGATTTGTTCACTTGTAAACTACGCGCTACGACCAAAACGACAGTGTCAACAAAGAATCCATAGTATACTGAGATATTTGCACCAAACGTTAGTTGTACCAATTATAGACTAACGGGCATATTTTAGATTGAATAATAGTAAATTTTGATAACAAGTCGTTAAATAACTAATATTTTGCACCAAAATGATGATTTTGAGATGAAATTATGGTTAGGTGCTTGAAAATCGCTAATATCCTACAGTGCTGCTCTTAGCAAAATGGTAAGAGATACCAAAAATCTTGGCAACACGTTTTAAAAGGGTGATATTTAACAGGCACGGCAACACATTTATTTAACAAGCACGGTGATATTTAGCAGGACGGAACTAATGAATCACAAATGTGTTAAAATGGTCATATTTGAAATGAAAAAATCTTTCCGTGGTTTAAGAATGCAAATATACTGTTTTAGAGCGAAAATAGCGTTCGTTATAGCCATAAGACACAACGGCCCTAGAGCACCGTTGGTGGGCAGAGTTGGTACTCTCTTTTAACGTTAATGCAACTACTGTTATAAGTATTTTATTACGACAAAACTGATATCTGCTTGCTGTAATAGGCATTTAATGTTTATAAAATGCAATTTATTTCGACAATTGCATACAATTAGGGGCTGTTTCAACTCTAGGATTTGGTTCTTTCTTTAAAGGTGTTATCAAATAGAGAACAGTTTCAAAAACAAGGATAGTGATTGAAATGCACATAAAATAGCATTTTTGAGCATTTTATTATGACAAAATTGATAGCTGGTAGCTGAAACCCGATTTAAAAGTGTGTAAAATGAGTTTTGCCGACACAATTGCATACATTTAGGGAGTTTTACTACTTCTAAAGGCCTTGTTTTATATTAACACTCTCAGGATGTTTAAATGTTGACTCACCAATGCAACTCTAGCAGCTCCATAGTTATGACAGGAACGCCACCTTGAGTGAATGGAAAATGCAACAATGTTACTAGTGACATATCAAAAGCACCAGCACTGTGTTTTTGTCATGCTCTCCGGGAAAATCTGCTTTAATTTATTCTCGCCAGTTTCATTTAATTTAATCAACCCCGTAGCACCAGCCGGCCGGAATGCAAGGTCGGTGCATGCTGGTCCGTCCAGCGTGCACTTTTCCCGGCGCCTTTGTCTTTTATTGTTGGGCACGGTTGGGGAGGGTTTGGGAACGATTGTTCTTAGCAGCATAATTTCCTGTGCGGTTGAATCGAATATACATAAATTGTGTACAGCACAGATTCTGCCACCACAGCCAAAGCTAATATGACGGATGGCAAGAAGATTGGCAATGAGCGTTCCTTTGGACGGGACGCCGGTGATAGACACACGGCGGCGCCTAGACACGAGCAGGATGCTTTTGTAAAGCCGACACATTGCTGACATTGCACTCCGGAGCTGCCAGAGTGTACCGGTGTGGTACAGTTCGTTTAATTTTCGCCAACCCGGCTAGCAGCAATGCGATGGAAGTGCAAACGAGATACATCCCGGTCCCGGCGATGCGCTTCACGTTTGCCGTGAGCGCGTGAGAAACACGGCGACTTGTGTAGCCGGTTTTCCGCGATGATGTAGCTAGAGGACGCCTGGTGGTACCTTGTACGCTCAGATGCCACCATTATGAACCGCACAGCCAACCGCTTGGCCACTGCATTTCCGTCTGCCTGAGCTGACGTGAAGAGTGGAACCGATGGCTACCCGCATCGTCGTTCTCGAGCAGGTCCAACATCAACCACGGACCTTGGGTGGAGTGATTTAAGCGCATCGTGGAAAGAAAGGCCAAAACACTACGGTTTGAGGCAAGCTGAAAAGGATAGAAAGTCCACGATGGTGGACCATTACTGAGAGTATCTCGGCATGATCCGATTTGTTCCGCGCGACAGCTTCGCAAAGAAGACGCGAGGTCTTTCGCTTGGTGATTGGAACTGTCTGGGCGTGCACCGTGTTCTGATGGTATTTGGCAAACAGTTTCCCTGTACCGCAGAGGCTGCTTGACGTTCGATAGAAGAGGAACGGCACTGGCTGAGATGAGATACAAAAGGCATGTTAAGCTGGATAAGATGTTTCTAAATTAGATGATAATAACGATTATCTGTCAATCTCTGATCAAAACACTAGCGGGACAAAGAAGCAAATTGATTTTATTAACAATTGTCCATGAACTTTTTGAAGCGAAATCTCTCAACAATGCATCCACAAATAGCATGTCACTGGATCGTTTCGCTCTCTCGCCCCAACACGGCCTGGTGTTCGAGAGCGTTTGCACCACCACGTTTGCATCATCTGTGTACATCAAAATTTCAGCAAATTCAATTTCGATCCTTTTCTCTTGCCCGATAATGAAATCACCGGCTTCAATTGTGATAGATACTTCCGCGTGTTGCACGGGACCATACAAACGAACGGTGCATGGAGGCTGGCGAGGGCAGCACTTGCATTGACCATCGTCCGTTTCGCATAGCAGCGGCTGTGCTCGGCAACGCAAAAGCAGAAGGATGCAAAGCACGAAGCACGCGCACTGCACCGCGTTATGCCCGGAGGCTTACACGCTCTCACCGTCGCCCGGGCCCGAGCTAGCTTACAGGCAGCGCTTCTCTCCTACCCAGGCGGAAGCGTGTTTGTTGCTGTTTGCTGGTGTTGGCACGATACCTCAACGTTTGCTTGGCCCACCGTTCCCGCAACGCAACATCGCAAGTCAGCAGTCTGTCGAAGAAAGTACCATTTTATGAAGATAATCTAATAAAGTTGCTCTTTCCTTCCAATTTAATTCATGCACGAAAACTGCAGCGACGAGTCTGGTGTATGCGCCACAGAAAAGAACACCGGAAAGGGGACGTTTCTGGATGGAGGGCGAGGAAGAAATGCCCTGCGAAGAAAAACCACTCTGTCTGGCGCGTTGGGAAAAAAGGAGGAGCGTAAACCCGACTCTTGGGAACAACGGAAAGGAAGGAAGCAAAAACTTTCCCGACGACGCAGGACGTCATCTCTAACGATGGAAACACAAGCGCCGGTATAAATCAATTTACCGATCGTAAGCAGCGGATGGAAAAGCAGACGGACCACCGCACCGACCGACCGGTCGGTCGGTCGTTCTGTCCCGAGGATGCGTCGTCAAATTTGTCCCCCTCATCGTCCGTGTTGGGTGCATCCGTTCCGGCTCGGCTTCAGTTACGGTGCAACTGCACCTTGTGCTTGCCGGTGGCTATGATTTGGACGCATTTGCAATTTGCGTTCGCATTTGCAACGGCACTGTTTTGCTGGTCGCGTCCAATGCGTTCGCTGTTTTTCTACCGCTGTCGCGCTGTAACGTTGTTACTTCATCAAACGGTTGCAAAGAGATGGAGAAGCGTCGTGTTTTTTTTTTATTTGCGTTTTTGTGTTTTTGGTGCTTGATTTCACTTGAGACGACCACGGTAGTACTTTTGCTGTAATCAATGGTGGCTTGTTTGGATACAAATTACTTTGCTTTTGAGCAACCAGTATGACTTCTTGCGTATGCACGGTACAGTAATTTGTGTGAAGTAAATCATGCTTGGATTTTAAGATATATCTAAAGTAGAGACAAATAAGATTGAAACCAAAAACACTGATCATTATATAATATATACTATATTTATAATAAAGTCGACCAAAATCGATGTGTACTACTGCTAACAAAAAGGAAGTTTAGTGCCGCTGCAAACATTCCAAACATTTTTGGATAATTTTACTTATATATCATGTCTAATTGTGACTTTGTGATAGAATTTCTTTAGTTTATGATGTGTACAGATTAATGTCACTCGAAAACATCTCATGATGATGTTTTTTTAGAAAACACCATCAGTATCACTTCGAAGCTGTTTACACCGTATACCACTGTCTGATGATAGCTCCACAGTATGCTTGCGAAATTCCCCAATTCGTTTGCAATACGCAATGCAAACCTGCACAGCATGCCTGCACGATTTCACAACCGTTTTGAAATATTTCTCTAACCAATTTAACTATTTCATTATACGACCCAAAACCTTAGATGTTGTCATTGCCTTTATTAATTGATTTAAATTATTCAGTTAATTTAAAAGAGAGGTTTAAGCATGAATTTTACGAATATTTTGGAATGTAATTGAAAATATTTTTGAAAAAAACAATTTGATGTTTGATTAAATGTTTGATGAAAATAGAATTTCAAAGTTTATTCCACTGCACATGTTGTCAACAAGTTGGTATTGACGACAAATCAATCGCACATCAAAATATAACCCGCGTGTACGACTTAGGTCAATTTAAGATTAGCTCCTTTTGGCTATTACTCTTATGACTATTGCAAAATTAAGGATAGTGGCCTTCGCTGCTCAAGACAACTAAATTATAACTTCAAAAGGCGCAAGGCTATGGGAGTGACAAAATGTTGACAAATGTTTCAAAACGTGAGCTTTTGTCACTTTTTTGAGCTTTTGCCAAAATTTTGTAACCTGGAGCAGCCAGGAAATAAAGTTGACAAAAGTTGACAAAAAGTGACAAAATTTTAACTTTTGAAAAAGTGACGTTTGCGAAAAAGCGTAAACAAACAGATATTTGGCGCAGTTGCGACCCATTGCGATGATAATAATGCTAAAATGCATGGTTATATTTGAATTATGTACCTATTTAGTACTTCTTAAACAAACTATCGATGATGTTCAGATGTTTGAGCTTTTTGTCGTTCTTGTGTATATTTTAGGTGCGGCCACGAGAAAAGCTCATTTATGCAGTTGACAAGTACTTTTGACTAAGTTGAAAAAAATTTCAACATTTTGTCACCTCCGTGGCCACGCGTTAAAATGCGTTAGGTTTGACCATTTTGTCTTAGATGTATCAATTGTTTGACTACGAATGATGGTGTTTTTGAGCAATTTTACCGTAATATTCTTGAAAAATTATGATGACCTTTTTGTCAAAAATCAAAATTATCTATAAAATGGTATGAAATTTGAATATATAGCATCAAAACTGGCAAATGCATGCAAGAATGTTGAGTGTACCATCAATGTATTGAGTAACTGTGAGATTTTCCTTATACATCGAATTGGAAACACACGATATTCCAAATTTGACAGTTCTTAGCTCAAGATTTAAAATTTTCCTTTTTGATTAGGTAGCTAAATTAATATTAGATAGTGAAATATAGATAAACCTTCAAAACAAACGAACATCTTGTTGATAGGTAAAGATCACTAAAATGAGATTTTGTATCTTCATTACTTTCATAATGTCATAATAACACTATCATTCGGATATTAAAATTTCCCCATTGTTTACTGATGTTTGGGCTGATCTGGTGGTACAGTCGTCAACTCGAACGACTTAACAACATGCCCGTCATGGGTTCAAGCCCCGAATAGACCGTGCCCCCATACGAAGGACCGACTATCCTGCTATGGTAACAAAAAGTCACTGAAAGCTTCACTGAAAAAGTCACTGAAGTGGGCTTAACTATTGGGTACAGGCAGACCTTGACCAGCAGCGGTTGTTGTGCCACAAGAAGAAGAAGAAGAAGAATAGGGATGTTTCTCCAAAAAATTAATAATTTTAATGTCAACAATTTCGAATACCATTATTCAAGGAGAAGGAATGATGTGTAAACGCACATTTAACAATTTCTATATAAAACTTCAAAGACGATTGGGAACATTCGTATCTGTAATAAAATAGCAATACTGATAATGTAGCAAATTTCAATAAACTTTATTGGAAAGGGTGATTTTTTAATGTACTGGTTGAAGTTTAGAGAGAGTTTCCTTTGTAATAATTTGTTTGTTTGTTTTACTTTGTTTTATATCCAAGTGGTTGTCACAATTTGATAAAAATCTACTTGTCGTGATCGACTCAAGCCAGTGAATAGCACAGTGAACAGCACACTATACTATGACAGACAGACCACGTACCATCAACCGAGCCGTTTGTAGTGCCTGCCCAATATATTGTTTAATGATCCATTTGAAATAAACAACATTTCTTTATCCTTCCACATAGCTTCATCTTAAATGGTAATTTTTATTTTCCGCAGCAGCCACCATCCTCATCTAGCTTCTCCTCTCCCAATCTATCTCGCAGTCGATCAAACGGTAATTCGAATTGATGATAGAACCTGCGCCTGGTCGTGGCTCGTTCCCCGCGTACCATCATTTAATGCGCCCCAAAAACCCACCCCAAAAGAGCAAAGAGGCTTTGCACCGTTCCCGCTTTGCGTCTGCACAAAGTTTGAACAAATTAACACAAACGATCGGATGTCGTAATTTATTTAAAACACTCACCAGAGCCGACTCCTCCCATTCAACCCCCGCATCGATCGATCGAATCACTTGCTTCATCTTATTAAACCCGCAGCTCATCCCTTGTTGCTTGTGGGGCGGGTGGAAAAGTTTAATCGTCGTACCCGTTGGCACGCACCGCCACCGTTTTGCGCTGGGCGGGGGCAGATGCTGATTTTCCGCGAAAAGGGCAACAAATTTTGCGCAAACGTGAATGATTTGATTACAGCTTAATCAGATAATCCCAACAACACCCGGGCACCCGAAAGCGTGGCGGCCCCATCAGGTGGCGAAGTTTTCCGCGGGTGCCCGGTAAGCCCTGGGCCCTCGGGAATGATTGGCCCGTTTTGTAGGAGCGAAATTAATTAAGAATGATTTAACCTGCTTCAATGGTGGTGGCCAAGTGACGAAACTTGGCCTGACGAGGGGAGTCAGTGCAGAACGGTCAATCGATTTCGGGTGAGCAGCAGCACCTCGCGTCAGACATACGTCCTGTGCTTTTTGGACGGATGGGAATTAAATTTTCCATAAATCACCAAACTGTGGGGTTCAACTTTTTTGTTTTTTAAGGGAAAATTAAAGAAAAGAGGGAAGAAAGTGCCAACAGTTTGTCTTCCCACGCGGGTCAGGACGGCTAATTGTAAGGCGATGTAAGGCGATTTTCAACACCTAAGCCTGTTTGCCAACCGATGAGGGAAGCAATAATCATCGTCCAAGCGCTAACGAAAGTAATACAAATATTTTCCTCATTCCCTCTATCCCTCCTGCGCGGAAATAATTGTCCATCCGCTGTAGTAAACCGGATCTTCCTCCCTTCCATTCTATCACTCCCCTGCAGTCGAATCGTAATGAAGCAAAACCAATGACGAGACGAACTTAATTCGATGAGTAGCATGCTCACCATCTCCAAACCAGCGCGAAAGAAGGAAAAAAGCGCCGCTTCCGGAAAACTCTTCACCGTAAGAATTCATTAGCGACTCCGAAAGAAACGAACTAGCTCGGGGGGAGGGCTTGTGGTAGTGGCACTTCATTGATTGCGACTGAGAACTGAGAGAGGGGAATAAAGAACGAAGCGAACCAGGTTCGGGGCATAATTAATCTTCTTTTCGTGTAGATTTGTGTGCCTGCGATAAATAACCGATGCTTTTCGGTACATTTCGGTGTTGCGCGCATAGCGCGCTTTTCGTTCCTGCCTTTTGCCCAGCTCCCATCGAAACAAACACACACACACAGAATGGGCGGTTTAATGCTGCTCTATTATTAAAAGGCTTTAATAGCAATCGAAACAAAAGCGAAGCCGGTGGATTGAGCGAATGGTGTTGCTGCTTGCGCGTGGATGCCGTGTGAACGTGCCGAAATCGGGAGAGAGAGGAAGAAAGTTATCGCCAAGGATAACATGGGTTTCATAAATTAATTAAAAGTTGTTCACGCCACGGATGCAATTATGGTGTGTTTTCCTATTTCCCAACGCGCCTGGGACTGGGCCTGTGGGCCGAGTGACTGTAAAGTGTTGCCTGCAATTGAATTGAAAACGGGTGTTTCCAAATTCCTGGAAATGTTGCCGCGTTCTTTCTTCCTGGTTTGAGGAACGGCAAAGACGCGTGCTGTTTGTTTAGTGTTAATTACAATCTTAAGAAATGTGTGCACCACATGCAAATGAGATGCAAGACGGAGTGGGGATTTATTGATATTTTTTAAAGACATTAGTCCAATAATCTTTTTGTATACTTTTCAACATGAATTTTTGTAAAAAACTTGTGCTTTTTTTTGCTGGCTGTAGAAAAAAAGTAATAGACATATTTTTTTTCCATGCACTTCTTTTAAAAAGTAATTATTTAAGCTTAATTGCTATAAGATATTAGCATAGCCAAAAGAGATGCGTACATCTTTTATGAACTCACCTAATGATAATATCAGAAATATTTCTGTACAAGCTTAAGTTAAGTTGTACAGTTAGATTTAATCTTTAGCAAAGACACAAACATTGGTATGAATAGGATTAAATAAAATAAAACATAATATAAAACATACTGAATTCATACAATTCCCACACGCAAAAACTGAACGCTCTCAGGACTAACTATAATAGATTAGGCATTGAAAAGCAATACTGCAGTAGCTCGCGGACTCCCGCTATCAGTAATGTAAACATACAAATAAAATTAGCTTTAAGAAGAAGAAGAAACTTACATGCAAAAATAAATCTACGACTCTGCAAGCTTCCTGTCGTCAGCTATCCGGAATTGTTATGATGTCGAACAAAAACAAGCGTGTAGCCATGTTTTCTGGTCTATCGTCGATTTGTATTGATTTCTCCTAAGTTTTTTGTACTATTGTACAGATTGTACATATTGTTAGACTGAGAGGGTTGAAAATCTGCATGTTTTGGCGTTATGTAATTCATGGATGATCTCTTTTCATAATAACATCGAAGATCATTTTGGTTTATGTTTATGATAGTATTGATTGATAGTTTCCAGTTTATTTTTACCTATTTTTATTTTTATAGTTCTACAACGTCTTTTCTTGGTCAAGCCTCTATTTTTAATTAAAGCACGCAAAAGTTCTTAGATAAACTATCGATCAATTTATTTGTAACATAATATAAAATGCGCCAATTGGCAATTTGCTTAACATATCGACATATTATTTTTGCTGGGAGATCATATTTTAACTTTAAGGTCATAAAATTTCAACCAAAGCTATATTTGTTTCCCATACATTGGAATTCATATAATTTCTCATAGAAAAACATTCGTTCCAATGCGTGAAATAAACGTCCCTCCGCTTATCTGTATTTCGTACATGCTAACAAACACCCTTTAAACTCATTATCAGAAATAGAAATTCCTGAAATCTTTAAACCCTTGATTGTGAAGTTTGTGGTTATGTCGTACTCAATCCCGATTTATTTTTCTCGAAACTAAGCTGTCATTTTGTGCTGTGGCTTTAAGGCAGCTTCAACAAGCATACAACCGCATTTGGTGAGGATGCTCTTAAACGTTCCTGTTTTGTGCGATGCACTAAGAACAAAATTTACAGTCTTCCCGGGTTTAGTTTCTCCCACGTAGCCGTCTCCTGTCCCCGCTCCTCAGTCTCACCTCTTCGGCTTCCCACAAAAGTGTGATAACTTCCTGCCCGGGAACATGCTCAGCATATCGTTCACGTCGCGTCGTGCATCTCATTAGCATAGACATTATTTTGCGGCGGTAATCTTCCGAATCGGTTGAAATATATTTAAGTACACTTCTGCACCATCCAACTGCAGCTGCTTCCCACTTCCCACCAGGCCAGCTTGTACACGTTCACTCCCTTTTGGTGTGTACGGTGATGGCGGGGCGCAAAAAAGCTCCTCCTTCCCCCCAACAACGATGCATGTACCAACCAACAGGTCTTGGCCGGGGTTCTTTTGGTTCCTGCCAATTCAGTGGCTGCGGGGGTGTGCCAGGATAAAGAAAAACCCCCGTCGGACCCAGAAATGTCCGCCCTTTTATGCACTACATTTTATCCGTTTGTCGAGCTGGAAGACATCACAATAAGTATAGTTTGAGTGGCATAAAAAGTACCGCCCTCGAGGGTAAATACGTGCGCACTGCCACCGCTCTACCGCGACAGTGACGTCGACGACGACAACGACGACGATGATGATGATGATGATGATGATGATGACGGTGATATGGCGTCCTCGGGAGGTGGCGTGTGCACATGCAAACAAACAAACCGACCTTGGGGGAATGATGCGTATGGGAAACAGGGGCGCCATTGTGACCACGGTGACACGGTGCGTGCCTGGCACTTTAGCCTTGGAATACTGAGCAACGAGCGGCACTACGATGTGTATCACAAATTCCACTCGGGGAATCTCGAGCGCTTCTCGGTTCGAGAGGCGACCATCTTATACGTTCCACGGCTCTTGCGAAAACTTCACCTGCACCGATTGAGATGACAGACGGAGTCAAAAGTTTTCCGTCTTTTTACATTCACCTTGTACGTTAGGGGTGGAGGGGGCTTAGCAGCGTTTTTTTTTATTTCCTTTTTGCCCTTCCACCTTGGGGAGATGCATGGAATGTCAGTCAGTTTGTGATGGAAAAAAAAGCAAAAAAAAAAAAAAACGCTAAAACGCAGAACCACGGAGGAAGTATTTTTAGACAAATTTCCCGGTGGCAGGTGAATGAAATGGTGGTACGCAAGAAAAGATAGAAGAAAAAAGAATGAAAAATGAAGGTTAACCCAGGGTGGGGTTACGCTGGTTAAAGAGTATCATTCGCATTTCAAACAAGGGGAAAAGGAGTAGTACAAAAACAAAATTGAACTTGTTAAATGCACGAGAGCATAAGAAAGGCTGTTGTCTTGTTTTCAAAAATGATAAGCAATCAAGATGATTGAAGAAAATATTATATTTTAAACCAAAATGGTGTTCAAACAGGAACCGCTAGAAGTATCTGTTGCATCGTATTACCTTACCATGGAAAGCCATGACCTTAAACCAATAACATGCATGGTATAAAAATTGCACCACACATTAAAAAAGACATTTTTGGTATGAATTTTGACTGACTGTTGAAGAGAAACTGATTATGAAATTTAATTTTGTCAGTTAATCGACGCTTCGAGTTGGATGCGAGCATGAATATTTCACCAATAAAGCGCAGGACTTACTTACTCTTTGAATTTTTGTAGCGAATTCTGAAGTACGAGTCGGATTCATTTTCTTTGGACAAGCTTTTATATGAAATGGCCTTCATAAGCTACCCTCTGTCTTAGCTCTGGCTTAGCTGCAATCATGTCATCCCAATAGGCCTAACAGGAAGCTAGCGGCGAGTTTATTAGTAAGCTTACTCGCTTCAAACTGTTTTATAATTATTCTTGATCCATTTTCCCATATTATAGCCGTCAAAGTATAGGTGTCCTTTCTTTGGAAAATCAAAAATCGTATATTATTATTATTATTATTATTATTATTATTATTATTATTATTATTATTATTATTATTATTATTATTATATTATTATATTATTATTATTATTATTATTATTATTATTATTATTATTATTATTATTATTATTATTATTATTATTATTATTATTATTATTATTATTATTATTATTATTATTATTATTATTATTATTATTATTATTATTATTATTATTATTATTATTATTATTATATTATTATTATTATTATTATTATTATTATTATTATTATTATTATTTTTTTTTTAATCTTCAACGGATGTATTAAGATGTAACAGTTCAATTATATAGAAACATAGAAGAATTGTATAGAAACATACTGAATATTTGGTTAATTTTAATAATATAATTAATATTAATATAAGCGATCAAACAAATCGTCGGTGAATCCAAATTATAAAAATTCCTCCCAAATTCACAAATTGGATTAAACATAAATTGTATTTAATTTTAATGATATTTGGTGTAATATATGCATGGCCTTTGTAGAAGCATAAGCAACTTAAATCAATTATATTAACACTATGCGCTACTTAACGATCTAACGTTGATTGGGGTCAAGAGATTTATATAAAGCCAAAAGACAATTTCAAAATTATCTATAAAAATACTATAATCATAATATGAATATAACGAGTTAAACCTGTGAGACTTATACAAAAAGCTATAAAGTTCCCTCCTACGGTCGGTACTTAAATGAAGTGTCGATGTCGATCCTATCTCAAGTATTTACAATTAGTCTTGCGAACAGGGCTGGAGTGCGTCAATGTTATGTGACATGATTTTTGCCACAAACACACTCTGAATAACCATACGGCGATGTTTGATGGATTGAATACCTTAGAAAAAGCACCGCGCGCTTTAAGGAGCATTGTGCAATGGTGTGTTTATAAGGATAGTGTATTTTTGACAGATTCTAATTTCTTAATACAGATCGAAATGTAGGGACACAATGAAACAGAACAATATTCCAGTACTGATCGAACAAATGACAAGTACACTTAAGACTATCAATATGAGTCATAATTTTTGAATGGCGATTGACAAAGCCTAGCCTAGCAAACAAAATGCTTTACTAGTAATAGTTTGGTAATGAACGTGGAAATCGAGTTTAGTTTCAAGCGTAACTTCTAGATCACGCATGATCGTTCCAGGTCAGCACCTAATTACTTATAGTCAAAATGAATGAGGGGTTTTAAACGATTGAAGGACATCAAGGTACATTTTTGCTCCAAGATATACAGATAATTGGTTTCACACCATCCACAAAACCGATTTATTAGCTTTTGGAGCTCACGGAAGTCCGATGTCACACGAATTACATGAAAAATACTTATGTCGTCAGCATACATTAAACAATTTTTACCAGGCAGTGTAGACAAAAAATCGTTAATATATAATGAGAATAGCAACGGTCCTAAATAGCTCCCATGTGGAACTTCTGATAGGCTACTGAATGCTTTTTAGGTGAAATCTTTCATCTCAACAAAGTATTTTCGATTTAAAAAATAAGAGTTCAGCCAAACCAATAACAAAGGTGAGAACCCCATACGTTCCTGCTTGGCATATCATATTGCTTGTGATCGGTATCTAAAAAAAACCCTTTGCTGATCAGATGTACCGACATATTTAAATTTTAATGACGGAAAGCTCAACTATCACTGAAATGACTAGCTCATTTCAACAGCTCAAATAGTTAGCTTTCATTATTTTGCCAGCATTAAAACCTAAGTAAATACGTAATACATAGCTAATAAGTACCTTACAATATTCATTATAGAAGTTAAATTTAGTGCCACTGATCGGTTTAAACTAAACTTCACAAATTGTTGAAGCATATTTATGAAGCATCGTAGTTCTACTTATTCTACAAAACTTGTTTTAAAAACTGTTTATCTGATCTTTTTAAACAAAAGCCACATCACTTCTTATAAAAACGAAAACCTAAGTGGGATAAAAAACACCCAAACTAAACGCTATGCGCTATGCGATGCGAATTCATTTCGGGTCGGGAACAATATATTCTGTCCCCTTCGCCTTTGACACTTTTCCCTGTCGAGGTACCAGCGACGCGTGTGTGGGCGCCCAACGCAAAAACCGATCCATTTCCACCGATATTCTGTCTTGGCTGTCTTGGCTCATGGGTGAAAACACGGTATATGTTTCCTCCAACTTTCTAGCACACGCCCGCCGGTAGCTGGAAAAACATATCCAATGGCGATAAGTGTATTTAGAAGGACGGGGAGAACGTTCCGTTCGCCGTGCCGTCGTACGCTTGGTACGTTGTGGTGGGGCACTATGGCAAAGTTTTACGGGCACCGCAGATCGCGTACAGTTTCACCCCTCGCACACACACACACACACACACACGCATCCAAACCCACTGATAAACTCCGGTTTGGATATAAGTTGTGTGTTTTTGATGTTTAACTTTAGCTTTCGGCGTTCGAAAGATCCATCCATCCAGCCCTGCCGGGAAAGATGCTGAGCAGACGTGTAAAGTCGGTGGGATCTGCTACCTGCGACTACGTGCGCGTTTGCATACACACTGGTCTCACACCTTTTGCCACCATCCACCGCCGGCCAAACCGCACACGGGTGGCCGCACGTGATGTTAGCTGGATGGACGCGGGCACCGTTGTTGACTTTATAAATTACAGTCGAAAGGCTTACCTCAACGACAATAGCCGAACGTGCCTCGAATGCAACAAGCCCGCGAGAGTAAGTTTCCACACCACATGCTTTTCCCCCAGCCCTATCTCTCACAGAGAACGGCAAAGCCATCAATATGAAAAACGGTCGCCCCCGTTCCTGTGTCGCTCGCGTTCAACGCGAAAAACAGGTCCTGGGGGACGAAAAGATCCATTCCGTGTTCCATGTGGTGGTGTCGGTGGAGGCGGTGGTGGTCGTGTAATTTAGCAAACTGCGTGGCATGTCCACGGACGCCCTTTCCCTTTATCCCGGGGACCTTTTTGGGGTATTTTGCAGGCGGGAACAGGGCGGAAATGTCAACAGAATCCGGCAGTCCTTTAGCGAGCGAAGCGGGAGAAACATTATGAAGAACATTACCCCCCTTTGTCCCTCTTTTTCCCGACGGCCCTTCGAAGGGGTTGAAGAAAGTGCGTCAAACTCAAGGGAAAGGCATCAGCATCACAGTGTGGAGACAAGGGGGAGTTTCACCGTGTGGTTACTCTTACCCGGATAGCATCGCTGGAAAATTGATGGTCCTGTAATATGCGCATATACGCACTTTTGCCCGTTTTCCTCCCAAAAACTCGCACACATACATTGTTTGTCTGTATGTTTCTCTCTCTCTCTCTCTCTCTTTCTCTCTCTCTTTCTCTCTGTTTCACTCTCTATCTCATTTCTCCATACATTCTTTGATCTGTGTACCAGAGCATCGCTACGAAAAAAGGGTTTCGTTTGCGTCGCCCACCCCAAAAACCCGTGAGCTGCATGGTTGGCCCACACTGTAGAATTTATGATGAAAACTGCGCGCCACACCTTCTCTGCGCTTTCACGCTGAGTTTGCGGAGGAAGATAAAGGGTGAACAAAAGGCGGGGGACGAAAACAACGGAAAAACCTCACCGCAGACACGAAAGACAAACGCCCCCTCCCGCTCGACTCCGAGTGCCGAGAGCCAGGCGGAAAGGGGGTATCAACGTTTTGTGCAAATATTATGATGTGCTAAGATGTTATCATCTGGATTTAATGTTGTTTCCGGCCAGGCTTCAGCTTCCTCTGCATGCTGCTGTGTTTTGACGGTGTTTGTTTTTGCTTGTGCGCGTGTAGTTGCTGCTCGCCCTCTTTCTCTCTCGTTATGTTGAGCGCATGCAGAATATTATGCAATGGCCGGTCCCAAAAAAAAGCAACGCAAGCGTACCTGCAGTTTCCGTACTCTACACACGGATGTGATTGGGGACCCCACCGTGATGGGTGTGATCCTTTTTTTCGGGGTAAGGACGAGAGTTTTAGGGTAAAGTGAAACCTGAACTTGTTGGAAGCAGAAGCGCATAGAGATAGGGAGGGAGGCGATTATAAATTAGTTACGGTGGTGGGTAGTTACGGGTTTTCCACTTCTCTGCGGGTGAGTGGCTGCGGACGACCGAAAACCATGCGCTCCTCGGTATCGTCTGTATTTAATGTCTTCTGGTCGTTTCGTGATTCGGAATCCCAGCTGGTCAGTTTGGTTGGGTTCGGTTTGGTTGGTGCTGTTTGTTTAAGTTGGTTTTTATGCTGGGTGGGAAAACGAAACAAAACAACGAAATTATGGAGTCGCAGGTTTTAATCTTACGAAAATGACGGTAAAGGCGGAGAAAATTATAGCACTAATCATACAGTCAGTCCAAAAAGTATTCGTCTAGCTGAATATTTTGCAGAAAAAGGCGAATTATAGCCGCAATAGGCATGGGGTGGTAAAAATAATCATGGAGTTTGATAAAGAGACTATCATGGCACGCGTACTGCTAAAAAAAAGCATTAAAATAGTGTAATAATAGCTAAATTAATCAAAAAATTATAAAAAAGTCGTTTGATGGGTGCGCAAAAAGTATTCGTCTATCAGACTTTTGGCGTAATATGCGTATGAAAACAAAGGTTATAGAATCAAAAAATGTCCTAATCTTGTTTCTTATTGCATTTATAACTATTGGCGACTACTTGCACAACGTAAGAACTCATTTGAACCTTTAAAAAGGCGTATTTTTGATCCACTCATCCTACAAGACTTGATCCAATTATTCTCTGGTAGAGAGATTACATTTCCGGGCCACGTGGTCAAGTTTCATTGAAAAATTGACAACTTATATCATATTGAGAGTCTATTAAATCATTTTCATCAGTTTGGTTTTAGATGGTTTGGTGTTTCGGGCAAATAACAATGCTCAGTATGTTCTCCAGCTCGACTGTTCTTGAAACATCTTGTACTTTTTAAGTACAATTTCTCAGAACTGGCACCCAAAGTACCTAAAAACTGCAAGAATATATTTCCCCATCTCGTCTCCTATCATTTTCAATCATTTTTATAGCTCACCTTTCCTCGCTGATTCCCAGTATCATGACATCATGGTGCTACCGTTACACGAGATTTTGCTGCTGCATCTTAGTGCTGTTTTCGCTATGGTAGACGTCGACCGTATGACCTAGGCGATTGGACATTGAACCGCTTCTTTAGTTAGATTAACCGTCAAGGATGGCTGCTTACATGGCAGTTTGTCACACAATTAGTGTCAGAAAATGGCCAAACGCTGATCAAATGAAGGAACGAGGCCTCCCACACATTTTGTAACCTTCAAAAATGGGTAGGATAGGTTATGCATAAGTCAAAGATACGATTTCGCCATCATGCTCCAATCATTTAACTCAGCCCCGCTTTTAGTACCTCTCTGACCGCTTGAAGTACAATTGAAACAACAGAAATGCAATTATTTAGAAGGAAATCACCAGTAGATTGATAATAATAAATTTAATTTAATGTAGTGTTCGTCCAGCATAAATAATTAAAAACCTTGATGGACGAATACTCTTTGCGCGCCCATCAAACGACTTTTTTTTGTTTTTCATGTATTTAGGTTGCTATTGCACTATTCAAATGCTTTATTTTTTAGCGTATTGATGGTCCCTTTATCAAACCTCATCATTACTTTTATCGCCCCATACGTATTGCGGCCATAATTCGCCTTTTTCTGCAAAAAATTCAGCTAGACGAATACTTTTTGGACTGACTGCATGTATACAAACTCACAAAAATGCCACCTTTTTTATGACCATTGTTTTACATCTAATCAGAATCAAAATAAGTAGAATGACTCTCTAATCCTTGCATCATTGCTAAACTTATTTCTGTTTAGATTTTCACTTAACAAAGAAATACAGTCCTTTCTAGAGTTACACGGTTCTCAACTTACGCGGATTCGGAGATACGCGTTTTTTTTATTTAACAGGTCAAATGTCAAATCAGTACAATTGGCTGCGAGAAATGTCAAATCCAGTATGCAGGCTGTCCCCGAGATACATGGTTAATGGGGACCGAAAACGGTTTTACATTCTAGATTCACGCTTTCATTCGACAATCACGAAAAAAAAAATCATTTGACACGATGATATTTTTCTGCTACGTTCATTGGACTTTTTGATTTTGCCGTACTTTAAGTGAAATAGATCGTCATCAAAAAAGGGTCCTTTTTCGTGTTATTGCGTGAATTTCTACACTCCTGTAAAAGAACACATTTTTCCTGGTTGACTGAGTGAAAATATCAAGTAGTCTAATGGCTAAGTATCGGTAAATGCACGATTAAGCAATTCTGGTGTCTCATGAAAAATGTCAAATGACATTCATTCTATTTTTTTTGCAATCATGTCATTGCAAAACCATTGATTGTTATTGCACAAATGATGTCACAAATGTGTCATGGTAACCATGAATATCATGATCAAAAAATGACTTTTACAGCCGCTTACTGCGAATATCATAAAAAAATGTCGACAATTAGCAACACTGCTTTTGATTTCCAGCCAAAATATCAATAAATTGTCGTAAAATTTTGAATGTAGGGGGCGATTTTAGCAATTTCATCAATTATTTGATATGATTCTGACTGAATATAACAGTTTTAAACCTCTTGAAATGGTTTTTAGCATTAGATCAAAAGGGAAATTATTTGGCATTTTATAATTTATGTGTCAATTCAGTACAATTTGCTCAAATAACAGTCAAATTTTAAAAACCGCGTATCTCATAACCGTGTATCTCGTGAACTACCTGTAAATTGCTTTTTTGCTAAACAAAATTAATCCACTGTAAGACATCAGAAGATTTTGCACGAAACTTATCAAATAAATTATAAGGAATAAAAGTACTAAATTTAATAGGAAATGTTCAATTGTTTTTTTAACTAAATCAAGTGAAATTCGACTTACCCACATTCCTCAGGAATGCATAAACCGCGTATCGCAGGAACAGACTGTAAAGCTTATCAATGTATTTCCTAACCTACCCTTTGCTAGCATCTGTTCTACTGCATGAGCTTGTAGGAACTCGCTGTTCAGTATGATTTGGCTTTACACTGCTGTAGACAATAGAATGGGGCCGGTCTAGTGGTACAGTCGTAAACTCGTACGACTTAACAACATGCCCATCATGGGTTCAATCCCCGAATAGACCGTGTCCCCATACGTAGAACTGACTATCCTGCTACGGTAACAAAAAGTCACTGAAAGCCAAGCTCACTTCACTAGTAGGTACAAGGCAGGCCTTGATCGACAACGGTTGTTGTGCCAAAGAAGAAAAAAACAATAGACTATTTTTAAAATGTGACAGGAATAAGAAAAAAGTATTAATTATGGTCATGTTGGCTTTTTGTAGCCAGAAGACTCAATTAAATCAATATAAAAACAAGAAATTAATCTGCCAACATAGGGTTCTCTTCGAAGCTTGCATAATGCTATTTAAAACTTTCTGCCTTCACCAAGGCAACCTACGCTTAAAGATGCCTGCATTATCAGAGAGTTCTTGATTGGTAGCGAGAGCCACTAGATGTTTTTGTTTATTTGCTAGTTTCATCGCCCATAGTTGTTGTCTTGATGAACCACTGACCTCATCTGCATGCAAATACGGGAATTCATTTTTTGCTTGTTGATAATTTGGCTGAACTTTGAATGTTACATTGCGACGTGCATGTTAGCATTGAGAGCGTATCAAAATTAGTCATGTAAAACCTCACAGCATTCTTCTCCTTTGGTCCTAATCTTATCAACCATTTTAATCGTAGTGATTAAAGAACCAGCCGCTTAATAACTGACTCTAGATTAATATAAGGTTGTATGTTATTTTCATTGATGTTTTATTTTGCATTTCAAATTGCTAAGTTGGATTTCTGATAAGCTCTTCTTCCATTATTTACATTGCAGTTTTTTTAGTCCACTGGTGCCACTATAAAATGAGGCAGCATTGGTCATTGCTGCTCAGTGCTCATAGTAAAGAAGCAAAGTGATCGTTTCTAGCTCATCATGTTTGTTGCAAACATAATATTGGGCCTTGTGTTGGTTTTGATTTTAACACCGAAGGTGTTCAGTACTGAGCCAAATGTAACAGATAAGAATTGCGGTGGATTTGCATTTGAAATGTTAGTGACTAAGCTAGAGTATCTTCAGCACACACTAAGCGAGATGGATGCCGCGATGAAGCATACTGAAAAGACACTATTTCACGCAATAAATCAGATAGATCAAACACTTGACCAGAAGCTGTCACATCAGGAAAACCTGACGCAAGGCTTATTAACAGTAATCAATCAGCAAAGCCAGACGATGGTGAACAATCTTACCACAATGCAGAACCATTTCAATCACATGTTTTCGAATCATAGCTGGTCGATAAACGAACTGATGTGGAATGAGATTAGAATGCTTGCATCGAAAAACGATGTACCACGATCTAAAATCGATTCCGGTGAACATCCTCAAGTTGTAACGTTTCGATCGTGCAAGGAAAATCCATCGCAGCTGTCCGGCAAGTACATCATTCAGTCTACCGAAGACAATGAACCGTTCCTGGTATATTGCGAACAGACTGCATTTGCAGGAGGTTGGTTGGTGTTTCAGCATCGTTACGATGGATCGGTCGGCTTTTACCGCAACTGGACCGAGTATCGGGACGGGTTCGGAAGCATTGATGGGGAGTTCTGGCTCGACTTGGAGCAGTTGCACCGTTTGACGTCGGCACGAATGTACGAGCTCTTGGTGGAGTTGAAAGATTTTTCTGGAAACTACATTTATGCACGTTACGATGAATTCGCGATCGGAAGTGAGGCGCAGCAATATCAGCTAACGAAGCTGGGATCGTACAGCGGTACGGCAGGAGACTCATTAATTTATCACAAAGACGCGAAGTTTTCGACGAGGGATCGAGACAACGATGACAATCAGGGGGAAACTGTGCTTCCCGGTGCAGCGGAGCATGGTGGTACAAGAACTGTGCCAATTCCAACCTTAATGGCGTTTATATGAGAGAAAACGGAGCCAAAGCAATGAGCTGAAAGACAACAGATCAATAAAAGAAATGGATAAAGTATCAGTGCTGGATCGTTTTTATTTTGAGTTATATAGCTTGAAAAAAGAAGCAGCCAGATAGTTAAGTTAAGGATAATCATATAGATATATCCTATCGCATGGTTAATTTTATATTCCAGATTGTTTGATTTGGATCGTACATAAGTTGCATTTGTGTGGAATGATCGAACAAAAAATGAAAGACAATAATATTGCCATGGGATCGCGCTACAAACGGCAGATAAGAAATTAATTCCTTGGGGAGATAACCGTCGGATGTGCACACTGTAGCTGCTTCTCGATCTTGTTGGAGAATGTAAAACTACAGTCGTTGCCGCAAAATTTTGACTCTAACCCACCTATTTTTGTCTCAAAGGCACCAATGTTTGACAGTGCGCATCAATGTTTGTCTCTAGGGCCTCAATTTTTTTCTGTGATTCAATCGCTTTACATATTGACAAAATTTAACGTAATGTCTGAAGCTACGTTTTTTGAAATTATTGAAAATTAAGTTAAGTAGGGAATAATTTCATTGATAGAATTTAAAATAAAACAATTGCTATGCATTTATTGGAAGTTTTGGTATGTATCTTGAGGAGTAAATAATGGCTATAGAATTAAAAAAATATATATTTTTTCTCTTAAAGCAAACAGATTAAACGGGTTTTGTATTGTTGAGGTGATTTAAAATTACAATTGTCAAAAATCTGCTCAAATACCTTGTGTAGCATATCTGCTATACAGAACATATTGTAATACACACTATCAGCCATAGACACATAGTAACACACTTTGGAAAGCCAAATCACACCATTGCAACACATCCATTATAAAACACTCAGCAAATCAGATCATACCATACACACCCGGAAGAGCTCAGGCCACACCGTTCATATAAAAACAATTGTGACACACTTAACAGAACCAACCGAAACGTACAGCATAAGCAGGAACAGTTTATGCATTATAACCCAAAGCAGGAACATTTTATGCATTATAACCCAAAGAAGGAACAGTATAAGCATTAAACCCAAAACAGGAACTTAGTGACAAGAACCATCATTCTTGTCAACAAAAGACAAACGTAACTAGCTTAGTGAAAACAATAACTTTCCAACATACAACCCGGAACTAAATGTGAGAAACCCTTAACTTCTTTTGAGTATAAATAAAACCAACTCCGATCATGGCAGGTCAGATTCGTTCGGACTGTCAGGATAGGACTATGCCCATCCTACATCTATCGAGTTCTCATTTAAAGAGTTTAGATATGTCCCCCTGCCCAAGGTAAGGCCTCTAAACTCCAACGTTTCCAGTAAGGGAAACCTCCTAAAGGTTTCTATGATCGCCTGGACGATCAAGTGTCGAACGTCCGCTTCGAAACAGTATCCACCTCAGTTCTACTTAATTCGGCAAACGATGACGAAGGCGACCTGACCAACGCGAGTTCAAAGTTACTACATAGCAACCGTCCCAAAATCGAATATACCGTGACTATCCCAAAACATACCACATGGCAACCGTAACAGTCATCAAACACATTACACTTGTAAATTTGTCATGATTCCTACAAGAGTTGAAAATTTATGAGTTCTAGACAAAATAGGTGCGTTAGAGTCAAAAATTGATGCGGACTGTCAAAAATGTATGCCTTAGAGGCAAAAATTGACGCGCACTGCCTATAATTGATGGCCGAGAGCTAAAATTAGGTGGCAACGACTGTATTATTTGCACACCCATTGAGGGTTAATGAGCGAGATATATTGGAGTGCGTATCAGCATGTCAGCACTCTCACTAGAATTGCCAACCTCATTTACCCGCATTACCATTGTGATTAGAGATTACTGCAAATTGTGTATAATACGAGCATTTAAGTATATTCAATACCAAATCCATCCGCTGAAATAAAGACTTATTTTTTATTTTTTATTTCATATTGTTGGAATTGTTTTGATATGGGATAAACCTTGTAATTAATAGTTTCTTTTCATATATGAGCTATATTTTAAGAAATTATTAATAAATTTACTTGTCCAGCAACATTTCTGATAAGCTTTGTTTGTTTAATCTTCAATGCATTCTTTCTACTATGCTGGGGCCATTCTAATAGGAGGCAGCATTTACCGCTGTTGCTCAGTTACGTTCTATAGAAGCAAAGTGACTGGTGCGGTAAGTTGGTTGATTAAGGAGTGTCGTGCTTTGTTTAGTTTAGTTTATTAATCGATGGACTATGAAGCCCTCTCGAGTCCAAAATTTGTTTACAATACACATAAGATAACGAGCAGAACATTTATATATTGTTATTGTTGAACGCATTCCGAACACTTAAAAGCGAAGTCAGTTCCGTTATTGTCATTCCAGGTTCGTAAATATCGTCAGCTGAATTTAAAAGACGGCACATACAAAGAAGGGGGTTGTGAGAGCCAACTGTTGTTCGGGTTTCAGCGACTGCCAGCATTGTTGTGCATGATAGAACATTTCCAGCATAAGCTGACCGAAATGGATGGTACAATGAAGCAGATAGAAAAGAAATTAACGGACAATATGAATCTTCAATGTGGCTTCCCACACTATTCAAAACATAACGACGAAGGAAAATCTTGCATGGTTTAAGATCCATTCCGGCTTATATCCACGAAAATTCTCGCTTCGATCGTGCTTCGAGGAACTAACGAAGCAATCCGGTAAGTACATCATGTAGGCTGCCGGCGTATATGATGAACCGTTTCTGGGATATTGCGAACCGAGCAGCTTCAGAGGAGGCACGCGGGTGATCCAGTACCGCTACGATTGAACGGTGGACTTTTACCACGAGCTGCTGGTGAAGCTGAAAGATTTCACTCGAAAGTATGTGTACGCACGGTATAGTGATTTTGCGATCGGCAGCGAGAATGAACAATATGCGTTGAAGAAGCTTGGGTCGTTCAATGGGACGGCAGAGGATGCATTTCAAGGGCAGGAGAGCAACCAATTTACCGCGAGGGATCGAGATGATGATGCCTTGCCTGGTGCGAATTGTGCCATCAATTGGGCGGGAGCATGCTGGTACCACGATTGTGGCCATTCATATTTGAATGGAGTCTATGGGAACAGCGATAGTCAGACATGGCTTTTAACAAATTTTAATGGCATGGCATAAACAAGAAGGATGGTTCGTGATACATACCGTGCGGAGCATTGTCAGTTTGTGTTAATAAACAAAAATGATGGCTTTATACAATCAAGGTGATACTCATATCTTTTTTTACCTTTTAATTTCTTTTTTGTATGACCTATTAGTAGAATGTATGCGGATTAAATATATAGAAGAGGTATTAAAAATATTATTTATCTTTAATTTCATAAAGACTTATTGTATAAGTAAGTAAATTTTGCGACCAATAATTTTGCGTAAAAAAAACTTCAATGTGTTTGCCAAACACTTCAAATCGACCTTATTCGTCACTTAACGGCATTTAAAAGCTAGCTTCGTTGTATTGCACTAATCCGTTCAAGCATAAATTCATTACCATTGCCTCGGTACGATTTCCATGTACCTGCCAAGTATACATGATCTCAAAAATCCATCTACAAAAAAAAAACCATTTCCCATTTTATCCGCCCGAGCAAAGCAAAAATCAAAGTTTTCAACCTTACCGCGCGCAAACATTCCGCTACAAAACCATAACCAGGTGCGAGATGAGTGCATGTTTTGGCTCTACGCTCCTCCGTGTTTTTTTCACTTCTTTCCTTTCAATTTTCTGTAATAGCTGCTACAAACTACACTACACGCTGTCCGACCTGTACCGCGCTGAATGATGCATGAAGAATGAATAAATATTTAAAGTGCAAGCAGTTTGCACTGGCACCCGTACAGTGCGCCGGTTCGCCAAAAATAGTAGCAGCACTAGCTTCGGTTGCTCGCTCCCTCTTTCTCTCCTGAGGCGGAATAATCAAGCGCAGCTGAATATTTCCGATAGTTTTCCACTGGCAACAGCATCTTTCGCATTGGGCCGAACAGCTCTCCGCCTCGCTGGTTTTCCTTTTGTGCCCAGTGTCCGGTCTTTTGTCCACGGCGCTATCGAGCAAGCCAGTCCGGCCCCATCCCGGACAAAGGGAAAGGAAACCAAATAACTTTGGGAGTTTTCGGACGAACTTAACTTTGCATTTTACCATCCCCCCCCCCCCCACTCCGCCATTCCGGTACGGTCGAAGAAAACATAGCAAAACACTCAGCTATCTCAGCCAGCGCAGTGCTCCACCGCAGTGCTCTGCTTCCTCCGTCTGCAAGTCTTACCGTCTTAGCAGCAGCAGCACGGAATGGTGGAAATTGTAGCCGGAATAAGTTTGTGCTGTAATTCCTGCATAAATAGTTGAAAATTTGCTGGCTTCTTTTTGGTACCGGGGCGAAGAGTAAACAAAAGGCACTAAGCAGATGTTCCTCATTCCGTATGCTTATCCTTGCTTTTGGAGGAGGCGGTTGGAGTCTTCCGTCCTTTGCGCGTTTGGTCCCGGTCTGCGCTGGACCAACTTGGAGGCACGGATCCGGGGCTAAAGAACTCGCAACCGTTTGGGTTTAGCATCTCGTCGTCCAACAGGAACATCCCTGCCCATCCTAACACGACTGCCAGCATGTTTTGAACGGAGCACTATCATAACATCGTACGGAGAGCTCGCCCTGTGAGCCTCCAACTCCTCCGCATACCACGCTGTGATAGTGATCTTGTGCAGTTGATTTTTCGAATTCCACTTTACCGCGCAACTTTTCCCGAAAATGGCAACATCTACTCTTTAACAGGACGTTTGAGTTTCGCCGCCACGGCGGAGCTCGCGTAATGATCTCCACCAATATGCATGCATGTGGATGTGTGTGTACGAAGCATAAAACGCTTCGCCCCATCCTCACGGAACGGTCCTTCTAATTTTATCTCGCACCACCATCGTCGTGTGACAGCAGGTTTCTCTTTCTCGCTCGCTCCCTCTGCTAACGTTACGTGTCAGATGATGAGCTTAGAAACGAGCAAAGACACACATAGAAAATTCCAGAAAAAAAACATCATCCCTCCTCCCGCCGCATCGTGTCAAACGCGAAAGGATGGCGATAATGATGATAGAGCTAAAATGATGCAAACTTTCTAAATCCATTAAAAGTTTTTACTTTAAAGGCGTCCGATGCACCGATACTGCGACGATGCTGTCCTTCAGCAATCCCCTCGCCCATTGGCACACGGGAACTTACCGCCTGTCGGATCGTCGGAGAAAAGCGGCTTATTGAAACTCGCTCCTGCACTTACAGACAGACAGGCACATACACATATACAGCGGCACCGGCAACAGGGAGACACCTTCCCGGCCCGAGGTCTTATCTTTGGCCGGTGTCGCATCAGCTCGTTGCTGGGGCCGTCGTGATGGGTGTGTTGGTTTGCCGGTTGGTGGCGCAACCGGGCATCCGTCGATTGAAGTTTTTTCACGGCGGTCGATTTCCACGTAACCGGGTAAAACTGGATCGGCACTTGGGGAAGGCCGTTGGCCCAGCTCTACCGCTTCCACCGAAAGCCATTTTACTCAAGGGGGTGGATTTATTTTCTCTCTCTCTCTCTCTCTCTCTCTTCCACTACAAACGATTCGTGGTTGTTTTCGGTTTACTTTGCCTCGCGTTTTTTTTTCGCTCCCCGCATCGTATTATTATCGGTCCTTTTTCCATTCTCTTTGCTTGTTCTCAGCAAGGTATTAAATCAGCGTAGTTTGTTTTAAAGATTTATCGCACAGCGTTGTTTCTCTTTTTTTTTGTTTGGCTCACTGCCCCGAACGTGTTGGAAAAGTGGAAAAAAAGCTTTGGGTAAAAGTTTCATCTTCGACCAAGGCAAAAGGGCTCTACGAGCGGAAATAGTTTCGACCGATGTATGCGATCGATGTGTGCAATAAAATAAGGTGTCGAAAAAAGCTTTACGATGATGGTGTTAAGTGACAGCGCGTTTTGAGAAGTTATTAGCAGCGAAACGCAAATAAACTTACCACGAGCTTTGATGTAGAGGATGTTCGGGAAAGTTTGCCTGGTTTATGTTTTGTCTTTTGCTTTAAGCTTATTGTACGTGCCTTTTTTACGAGTTTTTAGACGCGATAAAGAACGTAGGACATTTGCAGTAGATTTTATTCTCGTGGCAATTGGTTTTAACGTCTTTCTACTTACGTCTTCTTTGTGCGCCTAAAGTTAGGCAATAAGTAATACAATTTGTGACTAGTAGAACGACCAATTCTTGCAAAAATGCGCTTTAAAGTATTTTATAAAATTACGTCATGTTACTAGGACAGGACCATATTTTGTATGGAATTAAGAAAGGATGCATTTAAAGAAGTATTCATCTTTCCTGACTAATTTATGCGAATAAAACTGATAACCTGTTTGTCTTCCAAAATAAAAATTATCGTTTTAATAATTTTGTGTTTTTGCTCATGTCTTAAATTCAATTTATTTCAATTTATTTTGCTCCGATGAACGTTTACAATAAACATTTTTGAATTATTGTGATAAAGATGGTTTATTTAAACAAGGCTAGCTAGAAATAATGAAACATACCAACACAAACCGGTCTGGTTTTTTTAGAATTATTGACCAATAATTTGTTTTTTGTTATTTATTTATCACAATTCATCGGACCGCGCGTGGCCCTCTTGAATCAAAGCCAGGTTGCATACATTGCATTGCATTACGTAACGCTCATGATTAAGTGTCGCGTCATCGTTTTTGTCACGTTTAGTATTTATTTACAAATACGAAACACGTAGAAGGTCGCCCTGCATGAGTTCTATTTAACAACACAGCGCGTGACATGTCAGGTTGATGACGATCGCAAATGACTCTCACACACTCCACTTCAAGTAGAGATCTAGCTCGGAGCGATCCCGGCGGGACATACATGTTGAGTTTCGAAAGAAGCGCCGGCGAGTCGATTCGATTGTCAAAAAGTCCAGTTACAAAAAACCTATGAGCGTTGCAGTTCCTTTACTTTAGCGATTCGACCCCAAGCAGCGCATAGCGTCCCTCGTAGTCCAATTGAACACTCCAGGAGCGCAAGGCAAATTGCGTGAATTTACACTGGATCGACTCTAATTGAACCAGGGGGCGAGCAGCTGAAAGCGACCATACTATCGAAGCGTATTCCAGGACTGGCCGCACCAAAGCGCAGTACAGCGTCTTGATGCAGACTGAGTCATTGATGTCGCGTGATAGTGATAGTGATCCGACTCCGTTAAATTCGGAATCGACTCCGGAAGGTAGGTCCGCCCTGCAATATCGGAGTCGTTCGGTATCGTTCTGAATCGTTCGGAACCGGAGTCGACCGGAATCGAAGTTGGTCTGAGTCAACAGGAGCCGTGTGGTTTAATGAGCGTGTGATCAGACATTTGCTTTCGTTGTATTTTTTTGTCTTTCACTTTGCGCGTGCATTTCTTCTACAGGCCTTTGTAGACTCCGGATGACTCCGTCTGCAGTCGATTTCTGACGACTCCGAACGACTCCGAACGTCTCCGGATGACTCCGAATCCGGATGGATCTAGTGGTTCCATTTCACCGTAGTCGGAATTGTACTAACAATAGTTGGAGTCAGATAGGAGTCGTGGGCGCGCTCCAGAGAGTACATCACTGTTTGCATGCTATTTGTTTTAGTAATCTAATTTGTTATTCTAAGTGACAACGTGCTGTAGCTGGTTGTTCAGCTCAACGTGTCGTCAAGGAGTGCTCCTAGATCCCTGACATAACGCATAGTCATACAATAAGGGATATCGCTTTCTTGCAATCGTAACGACACCACACTTCTCGACGCACAACTCAAGACCATTCAAAGAAGAACTGGACCAGGAACTGGAAGGCACTTAGAGTGGCGAAGTTGGTCGGCCCGTATGCAGATATGCAGGAACAGCTTCGCGTTGGCTCTCAGGGCCGAGCAACCGGATTACGTTACTTAGAAAAATGACGAATAACAACGGTCCAAGCTTACTCTCTTACAGCACACCTGAAGAAGCATCAATGCGGCGTGAAGTGATTAAACCCATTTTCACGCAGTTTGTGCGGCCGGCAAGGTTTGATCGCACCCATACCAGCAGCTGCTCGGGTAGCCCAAGCGCCTGGAGCTTGGCGAGCAACAAGGCGTGAGGAACGCTGTCGAAGGCAGCATTGACGTCCGTATACACTGTATCGATCTGCAAGTTGGCATCTATGGCCTTATGGCTGACAAACTCAACCAGATTGGTGGTGGTTGAACGCTGAGGGACAAATCCATGTTGAGCTGCGCTAATGTAGTTCGAGGCAGCTGCGAGGAGAGGTTCGTATACCAGGAGGACGCATCCTTAGTGTAGGCACAAAGCAAAGTCAAAGAAGTAGTAAACTACACATATATTTCTAATTATTAATTATAATTATAAAAAAATTATCCATTTGTGTTTTTCAGACCCTATGCCCTTTTTATCAGCATATTTGTGGTCCTGGAACCAATTCTTTCACTTATCATTTAAATGTTAACTTATCTTATGCTGATTTTCAACTGCTTGCGATATTGCTCAATACATTCAATAAAACAATAGTTTATACTAAATAATGGATTTTCCACTCACTTTCTACCTCCTATCTAAATGGTTCAAACCATTCTCTTTCCGTTCAATCATTAGAGGTTTCCCGACAAAAAACCCACACCACATACAACGACTCAATTCAAAACCCTTTATTTCGCACGATTAATTTATCACCCGTAATGTTTGACGCAAAAACAAGAAAAAAAAACACAACAAAAAAACTGTCCCAACAAATCACATCAGCACCGCACAGCGCCTCCATACCACGCTCCCAAGCGATAAAATATCAATTCAACCCCAGTTTTATTAACCACAAAAACCGATTATACAATTATGCATCACATCACGGGCTGCACGGTTAAAACTAATTACGTTGTGCACACAAATTCACAAAAAATAAAATACAGCCACCCCGAGTTATGTCACTATGGGGCAGAGTATGTCCTGTCTACACCGGTTTTCGGTTCGCAACCCTCGTGTGTGTGTATGTGCGTGTTTCCGATGGTACAATTTCGTAATGCCGATAATGCTTCACAAAATAGTTACAGTTGCAAAAAACGAACGACAGCAGGCGGACAACCCCCGGGCAGGGAGATTGATTATTTGAAGCAAACGTAAAGCAGTCGATTTTGCAACACACAGCAGACAGCACAAAGCTGTCCAGCACCATATGGGGCTGTGAGCGAAAAAGCAAAGCGAACAAAACAAACAAGCAAGTAAAAAAGAAAAAAAACAAAAGACCCGCCAAACATATAATAAACATCACACGCGGAAGAACAACGGTGCGAAAACCCAGTTGCCCAGTTGCGCAAGGGGGTAAAAGTTTGCTTTTACCGCGTACCAACGCCACCATAAACAATGATCAGTGAGCCGGAAATACGCTGGACAGGGTAGGGCTTTTCCATTCCCGCACTCTAAGCGGTGAGCGCGTTGTTTTTCAATGGAACTTTTGAATTGTTTGTTTTTGGAGCGGGAAAGGGACAGAGGGAACAGAGAAGTGAAGTAAAATATCATTCGCTCATCATTATATTCCAGTGGAAAACTGTTTTCACCAAGCACAACCAACACCACCAAACAGCACGGGCGTTTGATCAAAGGCGCTCGGTTGGAACCGGATTTGAGCGAGTTTTTCCGGCTCGCCCCGGAATGTCCACTCTTCTCACTGTCGGATCATTGTCCGAGGATTCTGGGTGAAGAGGGGTGCAGGGAACTGAAGAGAAAAAAAAACAATACAAGCAACAAACAGCTCATCGGTTGACAAGCGGCTCGCGTTTCGTTCGTTTTGCTTCGACATTATCAGCCTTTCCACTTTGCCGCCATCACACCCTCGCAACAGCATCGATCATTAGATCCGCCATAGCCAATGAGACCGTGAGTGTGTGTGTGTGTGCGGTATTTGTATACTGCGAGGTTTATCAGAAATCGGGGATTTTGGGAAGGCCCACCTTACCCAAAAAATAAGACCATGCAAAACATAAACCGACAATCGTGTTTATTGGGGTGAGTGAGGTTTTGTGCAGTAGTGGTGGTGGAAATTGGTGGACAGCGAGCGGCACTGCAACACGGCACACTGACAGGCGCACGAATCAACATTTAGTGTCATCGATAGCGTTGGTTTGCTGGCGCGTTTTGCTGGCTTCCTGACTGGCGACAAAGACAAAAACCACAATGAGTTAAAGGCAGCTTCCGAGCGAGCGAGGGCTTAACGAGGCTTGGTCATTTTCGGTGGGAAGGGAAGGAGGGTGGAGTGGGTGCCTAGAACCGGGAAGCACTCCCAGTTGGTTGGCATCCACCTTTGTTGGGGCCCTTTTTGTTGGCATAACCTTTATCTCGCCTCCTCTTCACAGCCAAAAACATACTCAACCACAAACATCGACACACGAACACGGGAGAAAGGCGGCAGCTTTGAGAAAAATGCGGCTTTAAAAAACGGATTTTAGGCACAAGCCCGACCCTCCACCCCCTCCTAAAACCCGTTTTCACACCGGTGTGGTTTTAGTGTTTGGAGTGCAAAACGGCGGGGAAAATGTGACGGGCCCGGGCTCGGGCCTTTCACGCGGGATTTGCATGTGCTGTTGATGCTTAAACTGCTCATAAACAAAAAAAAAAAACCAACAGACCGCTGGTCAGATTTCCATATTTTATCTGGTTAATGTCATGTTGTGTTGCTTTTTTCCCTGTTCGGTTTCGATGCTCCCTCATGTGTGGATGTTTGTGTTTGGTTCGAAAATCATGTCATGCAAAATATTGTTTGCTCCCCCTTTTTTGTGTGTGTTCGGCTCGGTCCGATGGTACTGCTGCTACTGCTGTGTGCCTTTTTCATCTGCTTTTTTTGCGCTCGATTATCACTCGTCCAAGCGCTTAGGCTCGTTCGGTCGCCCCCTTTTGGGTTTGTTTTACGAAGACGAGCGTCATTGAGGGGGAAAACAAGCCTCCCAGCACAAGTGGTCGAAATTTGGATGGCCTTTGCGCAGTCATCGGTGCGGTTAGCAGCAACTTTTTTGAAACTCCTCTTCACGTTCGATTTGTGGTTTGAACCTCCGAAACCGTCCGAATAGCTGGCCGATGTGATGGCCATTTTTGACTTTTTTTCACCATCCCTTGCACTTTCATTTTGCGGATTTTAGATGTTCCAACTGCCTCTGAAAGCTTCCAGTGTTCGGAGGGCACTTTCATTAACGCGATGACGACGCGCGCGGTTCCATCGGTTGGAACGATCGATCGGTTATTGCACGTTTGGTTAGTTGACAAAATGGAGTCCAGCCAAAATCCGCTAGTTTCCCTAAAATGAGACCACCACGTTTCGCTTCTTTTTTTACAAAACTATACCCCAACAGCCCTGGAAATTGATGTGCTGTTGTGGCTAAGAGGAAACGCATCAAAAAGCCACCCATCGGTTGACGAAACGATCTCAACACGTCGGTCGGTCCGCGGCACTGTACTGTGTTAGCTGGCGTGTCAATATTGTACCGCTCCGAGATTGTGCGTGATGCTCCGGAGTGGGAGGGTGAAACCACCGAAAGGTGATTATGTTTTCGGCGGTAACCGGCTGTAACCGATGACCGATGGGCCTAGCGTAGCCCGAGAAGCGCTTTGAAGTGGTGATGGCGCGTTCGCTTTGATGATGTCGCAAAAAGCAACAACCGTTAAAAAACTGAATCGAACGGGTTCTATGTAGTATGTGAGCTCTTTTGTCCTGAGAAGAGTTAGTAGGTAAATGTGTTGTTTTGGAGTTTGAAGCAAAAAGCGTAAACTGTGTACGGCTGGTGGATTCTGCGAAGAGGCTTTGTATACTAGACTGGTACCGGTTTTGATGGTTTATTTCAGGAAAGGTTTGAGTTAATCCTGTAACCATGAGCCAGTTCACATCGTTCCAAAAAGCAACTGATATAAAACTTGAAAAATATAAACGTCAGTCATCATTCCAAACCACATATAAGATTGTTTCCTAGATCAAAAATGTTATAATGCTTCACAAGAGCTTATTGCTGCGCCTAATTCTGCTCAGAACTACAGATGACAGAACAAATGACAAATTGATGGTATGACGGAAGACCTATTGGAATATGAAAAGGATTTCAAAGTACCTGAACTGATACATGATTTTCGGGCTCTAATCGGTTTGCACTTCGTGTACCTTAACCATTCTAGTTTAGTACTGATCGTTTGATACCTCGTTGCGCTATGTACTGTTTGCGGTTTGTACAGTGGCTTGTCTAACCTGAATGTCTATAGCCGTTACTACCGATATAACGTGCCTCTTTGGCCAGCAGTTTCTGGGGATATTATCATCTGTAATTATAACTATTTCTCCTACTTCGAGCAATCGTACCGGTTGGAACCACTTGGTTCGATGGGTAAAAGTCGGTAAGTATTCTGCTTGCCATTTCTTCCAGAACATACCAGCTGTGGGATAAGTCATCTTCCAGAACGATTTTAGAACTGCTGGGTTGTCGTGGCTGTTCTTCCGTCTGGAGGTTCACGCCGCAGGATCGGCGTCATGGGCTCCGCCATCCGGTTCGAAGGACCAAACATTTTTGGAGTGTTGGAAAATGAAATCGAGGTGTAATAATTTCTTGCCAAAACGATATATTTAGGTTTGCCAAAAAAATGGTTTCGAGTGGTTTGAAAATGAACGCAAATCCTTATCCTGCGCTCTTTTTATATCTTTTCCCCTCGGGGTCAATTCGTGTTCTGATCGGTTTGCGCTTTGTGTACCTTAAGCATTACTGGTCGTTCGATACCTCGATGCGCTATGTGACAAGAGAATGAGACTAATTTCTTATATAAGTAATGTTCATATAGATTGCTCAAATTAATCTTTAAATTTAATAGCAAATCAACAATTTTACTACTATATTTACTGCAATTTACTGGACGTACAGCACGTTTAAGCTAGTGTTGAGCAAATTTAGAGAAAATTCGAGCCAATTTAGAATTGTTTTTTTTTTTTAATTTTGGAACCAGGTAGGATCGACCAGCATTGCTCGGAAATGGTCTGAGTCGTCCGGAGCCATTCAAAGTCGTGTGGAATCGGTCGGAAGACGTCAAAGTTGGAGTCGGATTGAATTAAATTCATCCAAAGTCAGATGCAGATGGAGTCTGAGATGGTCGGAGAAAAATAAACGATTGCGTCTGGATTCAACTACGGACCACTCTGAATCCTGATGACTTCCTTTCCGGATGACTCCGACTCCGGGTGTTACTGGTAGTTCCGTTGAAACTCAAGCCAACTATTTATAAACGGGCAACCTTACAATGCTTTGCCTCATTGCTTATGTACTACTACCAAGTTACCAAATGTATGCGTATGTGTGTATGTGTAAAGTTGTAATAATAAATATTTAAGCAAGCAACTGTGCACGCGTAATTACAGAATCCAACCAAAGCTGTACCAGTTGTTATCTCTGATTATACAATACTACAATACAAGCACAGTTTACTGAATCGTTTTTTATCGTTTTACTGCGTTGCGTTTTTCGCATACAATCGGTTAAACAGCATCTAAGCGACAAGCAACAGCAAGGAAAGACTTACTCCGACTTTTGTGCGAAATCCCCCGAAAACGCACACAATCACGCTCACCGCTTGAGGCAGGCCATGCAAACCTGAGCATGCAAAATTAACCATTTAAGTTCACACCTTTCACCTGGGCCCTGTGGAAAACTCTGGTAGCGCACTGGTATCGTCATATCGCGAAACAACCATTTTCCGCCCTCTACGGGGTGGGTGTGTTTTTGCGCGATTTGTAAATATTTTAACAGACCCGGACGGAGTTCTCACGGTCGCCCGCTGGGCGGGGTTGTGTCCATGCTGTGCGAGCAAATTACGAATCCTCCAAGGATAGCCAAGAGCAAGTCAGGTCAGGCTAAGGGGTTGCACGGATCTTAGCGCAAGCTTTAACCATTGCTTCGGATTTGCAACAGTTCCCGCTGTTCTCGCGGAAACGGCAACATCACTTGCGTTCAGGGGACTTGGGGAAATGCGCCTTAGTCCCACTTTTGTTTCGAAAGTAAATAAACAAATAAATGATTGAAGCAACAGAGTAGCGAAACACTAAGAGTAAAACCTGCACCAAACGTAGAGAAAAACTAACGACATTTTTTTAAATAAAGCAAAGGTTTACTTCCCCCTCACAAGCAACAACAAAGCAGCTTTGCGCTCGGAATACCGGCTGACTGGTTAAATTATTAATTTTAATTATAAATTCCAGAAGTTGTCGCAATGTTTGCTAATCCGAAAGATACTGGTAGCAGCGGAAGGTGGGGCAGCCGGATGGTACATGCCGAAATCCGAAAACGACCGACGACCTTGTGCCGCCCGGCTGTCCCAACTGGCACTGCAAAAAAGGGACACTTTTAATTTATTCTGTTGATCTTCAGGGTGTCTCTCGGTTCCCGGGTTCGCATGGCACCCGGATGCTGGTACCCGATGGATCACCCTCCCTCTCTTGAATAAAGGGAAAACAAAACCAAGATGATAAAGGATATAGGGTCCCGCCGACGAAACAGATGGGCTGAACAGCAACAGTGAACCGAAACGAATAGGAAACACAAAAAAAAGAAAACACAAGATACAATCGGAACTACAAGCAGCTTATCCTGTTCCGATCTGCGTGATCTTGCCGGCACCGTTGTGTACAGAGGAGCAGAGGAAGCATTAATTTAAAACCAAAAGCAGAAATTATTTGATGATGAGGACACTAACCTACCAGCTTCTTCTCCACTTCAATCGAGCAGTACCGGAGTGCGGCGGGAGTTGACAAGATAGCCGGTCCCTTTTTGGGGGTGTGGGAGGTGGGCCGGTTTCGACTCAACCGAAAAATTCGAAACCGCTTCAAATCCGTTCTGGGAGATTGAAGCGAACGAACCGAATCGCTCAAACATGCAAAAGAAGTGGTTTGAATGGTGGAGCTGGTAGAGCAGATGGAATGTTTTTTTTTTATTCCTACCAACTTGCTTCTTCTCTCTACCTCCCTCTTTCTCGTTTGTGTGGGTCCACCGAGAGCAAACAAAAAAATCAACTGAAACGGATGAATGGATTCAAATTCCTGAAGCGCTGTTTCGAATAACGATAGATTTTGATTAAAAAACCCGGTCCCAGAAACACTCCACCACTCGAAAAATCCTTCATTTTCCGTCCATGCAGCAAAAGGTAGACTAGGAAAGTAAAGAGAAAGAGTGTAGTATGTGCATGAGGCGTTGAGTGTAGAGCAAACTGATGCTAGCCCGTCGGTTCCGGTAGGTAAAACAGATCGACACATTTGCCTTCCCCGATGGAGATTCGATGGGAGGAAGAAAAAATGTTTCGAGTACAGACTACTGCTTGAGATGAAACTCCGCCAAACGAACGAACAAACAGTTCATCTACACACACACACACTCACCCACGAAGAGGTACAGACATATACTGAACACAGTTGGTCGGTGCCGATGTTGCGGTCCGCTGTTGTACGACACGATCTACACGCGCTGCTGAGCTAGAGGCAGCGACATGGCATGGGCGGGTCCCGGGGGTGCAATACGAAAACATGCCGGCGCCTGAAACAACCCGGGCGGTTCGGTTGGCACCGTTGGCCAGCGATTATGGTTCACCTCGACCGAGTGGTCGCCGCTGCGATGAAGCGCAGCCAGGAGCGCAGAACGGGACGACGAAGAATGGTGGAAAAGTTATTTCTCGACGCTGCAGCCGAAAACTATTTCCACGTGATGCTACTGCTCAATAAGCCGGGCCCCGAGGTCCCCGAGGATGCTGGGGCTGGTCAGCCGACCTTTGCAGAACACGGCCAACTGCCCTTAGCCCAACTTTGCACGGTTGTCCACATCCGGCTGTGTATGGGTCTCTGGGCCAAGCCAAGCCGTTGAGCGTTGATCGAGAACGTGCAGGACCGTCGGTGTGTCGGTGAGCGAAGCGTTTCGTCCTCAAACTCGCAACTTGGGCTTAGTACCCGGACAGGTTTTACACGGCACTGGATCGTCCCGGTGGGACGGAGATTAGAGAGACACTGAGAGGGAGGAGTGGTGAGCTAAGAATTTTCATTTTAATTATGTTCATCTAGCCATAACTATTTGCCCAACTATCTGCATCGATGCGCTCTTGGGCCCCGGCACCGGACTAAATCATTTTCCACCAGCTCATGGCTTGGGAAACGAGTTGTGTGATGTGGTGGTAGGCCTCGTTAATGGTGAATTGGAAACAGGTTTAAGTGGTTCAACTTGACGACGTAATGAAGATTGAAAGAGTTTTAGGTACAATTATTATAGCATTTAAATGAGATACAATACCAATTCGTTTTCATGAATTATAGGACTTTTTTATTAGTAACTACTTTAAAAAAAGGAGTGTTTTTCAAATCATGGTTGACTATCATTTCATGCAAGACGCATCAAATAAATCGTACCATCTCGTGGAAAGAATGGACGACAAAATAAATGTAAAACTTGAAAAAAACATTTTTCATTACAATATGAGCAAAGATAATCACAATCTGTTGAATTTTTCTATACCCAAAATGCAATAAAAATCAGCTCATCTTGGTTATCACTTTTTTTAAATTTGTTTTATCGAGGCTTTGAACCTTTTGGCTGACATTCGCCTTTTTGCTTTATTTTTATTTACTAATTGTGGCTCAGGACTATATTTAATGTTCTTAAAATCTATTTATAAATGTTAATTGCTTTAAAGAAATTCAGAAAAATATTTTTAATTTCTTCTTGGATTGCTAAAACTTCATCGATATTGATTCCTAAATTAAAAATATCTCTTTATCTATTGAATCCTCTACATTCTGTTGTCTTTTTGTAAGTATGTCTTATTGTAAATTCTTTTCCACAAAAGTTTCATATTTTGGTATCACTTTTCGTTAGCAGGTGGCTGTGAGTAAGACGTGTGTGTCCTATCCGAATTCAAGACAGAATCGCATGCTCTTGTTTGTTTTTGCTTTTAAATTTATATGATGCTACTGAACTTTTCTAACAACCTAAGTTTGTTTTCTTTTAAACTAAACCATTTATTTTGCCGGATCTGATAGATGTTTTTCTCTGTCCAAACTAACCATGACTTTTCATGTATCTCGCTGGCAATACACTCGCGTTATTTGTAAAAAATAACGTTAGGTTTGGTCAAAATTGTTGCTTTTTCTGTCGATACAGTTATGGCATAGTTCGGTAGTTCAATGGAACATGTATCATTTGGTGATATAATTCCACATCCTATCTAATTTTCGGCGACGGATCCATCGGTGTAGATATGATAATGATTTTGGTATCTACCGTTTAGCTTTTCTTCAAAGAATTTGCTAGGTAGTGCCAGTTTGACATCCCTTTGGATTTTTTTTTTTGCATTTCCCAATCAACTCTGATTGTTGCACAATGCGTGAGAGAAAGGTGAAATTAATATTTGAATATTCACGAAAAAGCAGAACACGACAGCAGATAGCATCGATATGAATTTGATTAAATAAAAACTTACTAACCACGTGTTAATTCGGTTCTTTATCTTCATGCTAACCATAAGTAATCTGAAATTTTATAATTCTTTGATTTTATTTTTTTTTACTATAATATACTGTTCTGCAATTTAATCAACTAAACCTTATGGCTAGAACTTATTCACTAGCATAAGTTTATTTATTTCTAGGTCGTTCTATCTTCTTTTATTTGGTGAATGTCCTACGTGAACATGTCGGTCTATAAGGCTTTCGTGGCTTAATTCATTACCATGCAGCCAGATCAATCCTTGCTACTGGGGGACGGTCCATTGTAGGTTTGAACCCATGACGGGGATGTGTTATTGAGTCGGTCGAAATGACAACGAGACCGCCCCTTAAGTTATAATAAATATATGAAGTTAGGTGCGATATTGAGAAAAACACAAAAACCGGAAAGTAGAGTTCTACACGATTTATTCACTCGCTCAGTAGTTCACAATTACCAGTTCCCGTGTCATTCCCAAACTAACTCCCCGTCCCCAAAGCGCTCATCGCTTTTATAGCTACCGCTAGTCTTCCCTCTCGCTTCGCGTTACCCGCCGTAACCGAGCTCTCTCTCCACGCTCATTTACGCACGTTCTCTTTATTCCTTCCTTTCCGCGCACATTCCGTCGCACGCGCACTGTCCAATATATTTTCCCATTTTACATATATTACTAGTTTTATGTTAGTGACTATACGATTCATTCCGCTATTATTTACATGCCATGATAACGGATTATTTCAGACGTTCGGACACCTTCTGGACGTTCAAAAGTTCGTGCAAGTCGTTAACGCTTAAAAATAGAGTGTACATTTAATTAGAGAAGAGAAGCAGAGCATACTTCGAAATTTTACATGAAACATGGAACAAGAATAAACTTGTGTGTCTGTCTGTGAGTGCTAAATCCCTTCAAGGGAACTACATCCAATCCAATTAAATTGGCACCACATTAACGCTTATTGCCAATAAAGCTATATCATTTCTTCCGCATTTTTCCCTACGCCGCCCAGAAATGGTTTACGATATGACTGCACCAGCTCATAAACGACGTTCGGGAATAATAAAACCGCATCCATTACAGTACGTCAAATGCATACCGAAACTTGACATGTCACTTGAGGCCTCTGGCTCGCACTGTTTAAAATTCTCCTAACCGTCTCCGTTCGTAACATTATGCAAAGCCGGCACGAGTCACACGACTATCATCCCATTTTGTCTTTAGCAAACTGGATCTCGGCGCTACGCGTTCGACAGGACACGCCGGAGCACGTGCACGCTGGAGTCGAAAAACTGCGGAACGATCAAGTGCCGGGCCGACCGACGGCTCCGTTACGTGCAGTTAACTACGTCGGTCGATTATGGAACGATGACTTCGAGCAGGCGGCATCAGCAGCAGCAAAAAGGTCGACACGTTTCTATCGATGGATCGCTAGCGGGCAGTGGACTTCAGACACATCGGACAGGCAATTTCGATTTTTTCGCTTCACCCGCGTGTGAAGGTGGGTGAAGCGTGTGGCCAGAGCTCATAAAAATTTATTTAAAACTTCGCCGCTGTAAAGACACAAAAGAGCGGACACCGAGAAAGATGACAGTCATGGGAAAGGACAGTGCCATGCAGCAATGCACCTTTTGCATTGGAGCGTTAAAAAAAGAGGATAGCAAACGTGGGACGTGGGAGAATGATGCTTAAAAGAGAAGCTAGGGCACACACACGCAGAAGGACAGTGAACGGACAGCTTTTCGTGTCGAGAATTCTTATCACGTAGTTGCTAATGAAGTTTTTATGAATACAATATTTCTCATTGATTATTTGCTCTGCCATTTGAACGGTGCCCGGTTCCTCTTACACTGCCAGCCGGCAGGAGTCTTTTCATCGGCACACAGCCACATCAAGTGCCGACGGGTCAGAGGTTGATTGTGAAGGTGAGCGCGAGCTGTTTGATTTTTGCGCCGTACCGTTCGGAGAAATGGCATTCCGTGCCTGGATCCTGGTCATGGCACCACAACAAAAAAAAAAAAGAAAACAAACGGAAGCTTCCGACATGTCCTACTGCACCCGGACCTGACCTGGCGGTCGGGTGGTCGGGTCAGCCAGTGTCGGCGACATCATCACCACCATTCGAGTGAAATACCATGTTTAACGGGAAACCTTTGGCGACCATTGCATTAACAATGGCTGCACTGGTACTGGTGCACGAACGAGCGGGTAAAGGCAACGAAGAAAAAGCTTCCCATCAGCAAACGACAACAACTACAAGACCTGGTGGTGTAAAACTAATGCAGCAAGGCTTGCCCCATGGGACAAGGTCAGGCCTTTGCTGCCAGCTAACCCTTCACCTCCCTTTCGTCCCTCTTTGCAATAGCCGTCCACATTTACGTCTAGCACGTTTTTTGGCACGTAGCCATACGGATGCGCTGGTGCTTGCGCATGTTGTGATGCTTATTTTCAAACCAAAACGAAAAGCACCGACTCTGAGGGACATTATGAAACGATGGGGCAAAGCGATGGAACGGGGAATAGAGTGTTCGTATTTTCAATTAGAAACTACTGCCAACGAGATGTGTTCGTTCGCATCCTCCTGTTCACTTTTGTGTGCCTGTTTTTGCAGTTGCAAATACAGGAGGCAGGCAGCAAGAGATAGGAAAAAAACATCTGAAGCACGTGGAAAATGCGGAAATGAGCACTGACCGAAATGGAACACAGTGCAGCAGCAGCAGTAGCATCATGTTTTGTACATTTTGTTTTTCGTCGCTCGACCGGTCGGGGACATCGGTACTTGGAAATTTTCAACGAATAAAAGAGTGATTTGTGCAGGAGGATGCTTCTCGATTCATTCAAAGGCAGAACCCATCACGCAAATGGGTTCCGAGCGATGCCGCATTGCCCGCGCTTAGTGAGTGTAAATTGGTGACGATTAGTGGAAATGTGCTTTTAATATTGCTTGCATGTTTTTATTTTGTGTTCTAATTGTTGAATGGTTTAAAACCGTGTAAATGCAGCATTTTGAGGTTAACTTCTGAACGAGACATACTGCAGTTGGGAATGGTTCCAAAAACAGTATTGATAACATAACAGCTCTGGTAACTGTACTGGTTAGCGATCAATTTAAAAAATAGTATGGGTGCTGAGCCATTTTCAGGATCTGTGTCAGATCTGGTTCGTAAGAAGTTGTAGAAATTATACGAGCTCAAATTCACTTCAAGTTGCTTCTGTTGGAATTGTTCCGGGATCTAATCATAAACCAACAGTTATTCTGAATCATAGAAGACTACTAGATCCCTCAACGACTGGGATAGGTTTAGAATCAATTCCTGGAAAGGTGTGGATTTAGAAGCAGTTAAGCGAGCGGGAAAGGTTCATCATCTGCTTCAGAAGCAGAATAAGTTTGGAATCAGTTACAGCAATGTAGATTTGATTCGGATCCAGATACAATATTTGGTAAAAGTAAGGCTCAGCCCTCTACGTTACATAGGATAAGCGTTACATGCCTTTTGAAATTCCCAAGCAGCATTTTTATAGAGGTTTTGTCATCCATACGACTGACCAGTGTACATTACTTAAATAAAAACCAAGCTAAATTTTGATGAAAATAAAAGTTATTGGTTTTAGGATAAATCGATATCAATCAGATTTAATTCATAAATTACAAGTTTAATGCAGATTTATTATTTTTTATTAATGCATTATGATTTAAGCCAAATAGTCAAATAGGCGTGGGCTCTTTTTAAGGTCGCTTTACGAGGTTAAGAAGTACATACTTGTATTATATTAAATGTTATAGTTTTAATAATAGGTTGGCAAATAAATAAATTAGTTTTTATGATGAAATCAAAAAATATGTTTAAAATTGTTAAAACAGTTATTCTTAAAGTTGTCATAATTCTTATTGATTTAAAAAATAATAAGATAATGATAATGTTATGACTTTTTTATACTCATTGATTATCAATGAGTCTAATCTTTCAAAAAGATTCTTGAACTTTTTTTTATTTTTGTTCAAAATTGTTATTTTCTCATTATAGCATAAAATTAATCAATATTAAGACATGATTGATTATCTATCAATTTGCTTATCCACGACGGTTACGTAGAGGGTAACGTAGAGGGCTGAGCCTTCCTTTCACCCAACATTTTTGTTCGAGCGCGGTCTTACGCTGTGCGCAGTACTCAGCCATAAGTACTCGGTGTTGTCTGAGAGTCGACGGCATCCGACGTAGCCGAAAGAGATTGAGCGGTACTTCGCCGAAAGAGAAGAAGATCTCTGTCTTTCATTTCGAGTGCCGTCATAGCAGGAAGTTTTCTACGCGCGTATCGTTATAGATGTGAAATGGGGAAGAGTAAGGAAGCGCGAGCGACGGAATGTGCGCGAGAGGGAAAGAATAACGTGTGAGAATGAGCAAGGAAGGAGAACGCGGCTACGGCGTGTAACGCGGAGCGTGAGGGAAGATGGGCAGAAGCTATAAAAGCGGTGCGCGCTTTGGGGACGAAGAGTTAGTTTGGGGAACGATATGGGAACGGATACATGTGAACTACGAAACGAATGGAAAAAAAACGTGTAGAACTCAAATCTCCGGTCTTCTTATTTACTCCCCATTACAGCTAACTTCACATAGATGTCTAAATATTTTAATGTGTTCGTTAGTTTAAAAATTAATGTAATAGTAAAAGTCAAAAAGCTTCCTTCCGCGAAATACTAAAAGCATGAATGAAACTGTGGTACCGATGCAGGATTTTGGGTTCATCATCATTCATCAGGTTCAAAATCATTGGTTTCAATATCACAATTAGCATGAACTTAGAATACATTCTAGAATGGTTCAGAGCTACTCTCTGGACAAGTAGGAATTCAAAATTAGTTTCAGGATCGGAATGCTTTTAGAAGCAGTTCAACGTGTACTTTGTATGTTATGAGCTCCTCGAAATTGCGTTTGCCCAACCTTATAACTGAGTTAACTTAACTAGTCTTTGATAAAAACTAATCACACCAATTCCCACTGAAACTATTAAAATACGCATCATTTACCATTTCTTGGAAAGATTCATTCTACTGTCGGAATGTTGTAGCATCGCCCGGGTGTGCAACTGAGCTATCTGGCATCCATAAATAAATGCAAAAGCGTACAACTTACCACGTGTATGCGTGTGCCGTTCCTACTGGTCTTTTTCCTACTGGTGGGAATTGGTATAGATGCAAATGAAAGGTTCTTCGGGCAAATGTGCATTTTTGGCACAACCAAAACCGTAGCACACAAGTCTCGTTAAACGCATACCAACATTCGGTTGATTCCATTCTGCCAGCTCGAACCCACTTTTTGTACTGACGGATGAAATTAAGTAGCTTGAAGCTGGGCCCAAGTGAAGTGGATGCGCTACGCACCAACCAGCCATTGTGAAGGTGGAGCTTCACTTTCCACACAAAAGCACATCTAAACACAATCTTCCCTCTTAGACGAACAGGGCAGCCGGTGCTGGAGAAATGGAACCTTTTCTAGCTGGCAGCTCTAGCACAAGCACACACGCACATCATTTGTCTCGAAAGTCCCGATGGGACGGATGAATGTAAAACAGCTCCCCAACTGAACGCCTTACGATGGAAGGCGCTGGAATGAACGAGTGCTTCATTTTCCAGGGGCCGAAGATTAATTGGATTAATTACTTTCGTTTGCTTTCTTTTCGTTGCGACCGGGCTCTGTTTGGCAATGCCTTGACGATGAACCGACGAAGAACGTCATGGACGATCCTTTCTCGAGAGCGTTTTCGAATCCGGTGGCGGGCTTTGACGGAGTGTAGCACCATACCTTGCAGCTTAGTGCCATCGAGTGGGTAAGCTTTTCCGGGAAGAGTCGCAAGTACGATCGGACGGGTTGGTTCGGTGGGGAACGCTTTTAAACGATTTGATGAATTTCATCTCAATTTAGTTTGCTGAAGTGGTTGAGTATGAAATAAGAAAAAGCCTTAATCCTGTTTGTCTTAAAATAGCCAAAGCCTTACGGAAGATTGTGTTACCTCCACTGCGGTGTTCGCTTTTAGGGAAGCTGAGAAAAAGAAATAAAGACGATATTAGATATTTTAACAACTGAAATGGAGATGAAGCACACCACCAAACTAAACATAGGGTAATATCACCCAACCAGTTCAAAAAAACCCACTGAACCGGACGCATTTTTCGCCCAATAAGTAGCCATAAGAATGTGCCCATCGTACGGGTAATTTGTAGACGCTGCGGGTAGACCTTCCGGAACAATGCGAAGAATTTGCCCACTTTACAAAAAGCGGTTGTGGATTTATCCATCTCTGTGCTCTCTGTCTCTCTTCCTCTGTCTTTCTCTGGTGGCTTTATTCACTGACCCTAATATGATGGTTTACACATTCCATTTGACTGTCCATGCGGTTGTAGTTCTAATGCGCCCAATATCATGTCCAGCAGCCGGAATGTCCAGCATGCTTTATGAACCCATCCCACGTCTTCGTTGTGCATAAGCAGAAGCAAAACAACGCTTCTCTCTCAAGATGCTTCTTGGTTCCTAGTGTTATGTCGGGTGTTATCACAAGAGCAAACCTCGAACGCAAACAAACGCATGCCCTGCCGCAATTAAAGAAAATCCCACCCGAAAACCGCTCGTTCCGTATTCTAGCGGCGTGTAGATGAATTTTCATTTTCATATTTATCTGTTTAATTAAAATTCCTAAAATCAGACGAAGGCGGGCTTCCGATGTCCCTTCGCTTCCCCGGAGTTTGTCATCAGCTCCGGCGAAAGCGCAAGACGACATTCGAACGAAACCACCCCGAACACTGTCACACGCTTTCCGGCGATGAGATGACGAACCTTCGTCGCATCCTACTTGGGGCCTGCATGTGAAAGTGATTCCTAGAAGTGGGAAAGAGAGTTATTTGCTGAAAGAAAGCAGACAGAACCGTGTGATAGATGTTCCGCTCTGGAATAAAATAAAAGCGCACACAGCTCAAGTTATGTTTGTTCGTGCACCGTCCAATCCAATGCATAATATTCGCTAGGCTTCATTGCCTTCCTGGGTGCGGGCACGTGTTTTTCTTTCCGATTCCAAAAAAAAAAAAAAACGCCAACAGATGCTTCGATGAAGGCAAGGGCAAAACCGAGGAGAGGGGATCAACTTCCGGTTCGTGACACACGGGCCATGCATTTAATGTCTATCGGTGTGGAGTGAGGGGCTGTCGGTGTTTTATTATCTACCCACTCAGCCTCTCACGCGCACACATTGGAGAGAAGCGAACAAAAAGAGGAACGAGAGAAAAAAAACACACTGAACGTTGACAGCGATATTGTGGCAGCGGTTGTGGATTAATGGCCACCGTTGGAGTAAAATAATGGCGCAGTGAAAGTGGAACACAAAGGCACATACACACACATTGGAGGAGGATGCGTGAGCGATTCCCGGAAGTTCGGCACACAGTTTCAGTGGGGCGGCGTCGTAGGCAGGAAGGGAAGCCACAAGATGATAATGATGTGACAAGACTGGAATGAAAGATAAGGACGTTTTATCTTCATCCGTCGGTCGTCGTTGTGTGAGTGTTGAATTTTTGGGGCTCCTTTTTTTACACAGGGAAAGCGAGCCGATCGCAAACACCCGATGAACCGCAAACTGCCTAAAAACTCTTCCCCAAAAAGCTCTTCGAGCAAACGAACACAGGAAAAGCCTCCGCCCGGCTGCCTCGAGTGTGTGCAAACTCTTTCCGTGGTTCCATGGTTTCGCTTTGTTTGTCTTGTGGAATGGTCGGTGTCTGGCGCGCACACCGGCATATTCCGATGAAGCTAAATGTTATTTGGTGTGTGTGTATTTCCTTGCTTCCTAGCCCGGACGAACTCGGACCTCCCGGACCTGGAGCAAACTCCGCCACCACCAAAGATTGGTCCCGCAATATTTACGTTAGCTGATGGTGTTTCATTTGGAAAATTGAAAGACACCACCACCGTGTCACACACTCACACACAACACAGGATCTTCTGCTGCTACTGCTGCAAACGTATTCAAACGGCTGTAGAACAGTGCCACCACGAGCTAAACGTCTTCTTGTGCGGCAGGAGTTTCACTGTGACGTGGAAAACGAAAGAACAGGAGAAAAAAAAACACAACGGACCGGAAAACGTTCCGCCGGCATTCGTGCTGCGAACGCAAGACAATCAATTTCCTATCCCGATGGTTCCGCTGCACGATGGGATGAGTGAGGTGCGTTGATTTTTCTTTTATTTTACTGCAATCGTTTTGTGACTCAATGTTTTTTTTCCTTCCCTGTCCGTGCTGGAAAAGGGAATATGCATAAGGAAGGTAACAGGACGGGGAACAGGAAATTGATCGCTACAAACGGGGAATGATTTGGGAAGATAGGGAGAAAACTACACGACTTTCGTGTTGTACTGAAACAACGCTTCGCTTGTGTGGGCTTGTTTTCGGGAACGATTTATTACCATTTTTCGAGCCCCACTTGAATGAGCGCTTTAGCATGAACGAACCCATTTTTCTGACTTCTGACGATCTATACGTGTGTGTGCGTGCGTGGAGAGAGTAAAAAAAAAACAATCAAATTGAAACTAGACTCTACGAGATCCTTACCTTATCTTTTCCGAGCTATCTTATCCTGCTCAGGTCTGAATTTGAGCGCAAGGGACTCTTTTTCTTGTTTTGCTGATAGAGAAAGGTCGTTATTTTATTTAATTTGATTCCTCGCTGTGAGCGCGTACACCGGAAGCGAGGAGATCGCTGCAACGAGGAAGCCAGAGATCAGCCATCGTTCGATTGACAGTTTTGACGGTTGACGGCTAACGAGGGTTAAACCGTTCCGGGTGGGTGTTTCGTTCCATTTTTGGGGTCACTTTCATTTCCCAGGAAACTTTCAATTACTTTACTGCAGTAGCGCGTGTGTCGCGCTGGGAGGGAGGAATGGACAAGGGCTTCGAAATGACCTTTAATTCAGTTCAGATTGTTCCATAAATGATGTTGCTATTTTTGTATAAAGTTATCAAGCGAAGCTGCATGCAGGCTCGATAAAGAAATATACCATCCTGGGAATGTCCGAATGAAGTGACTAAGGACGTTTTATGCTATCAATCAGCTAAAAGTATTGATTGGATGAATTTCCTACGAACCGTTTGGAGTTGCATTTTAATGCTAATAAAAATTTATGAATCACGGCACGGTGTCATAATGTGTTGAGATATAACCACAAATTAAAATGTACTTTAAATAACTATGATATTATCAAATAAATCAGTTATTTATCAAATAAAAACATTATAATAACTATATGGGGCTGCAATTTTTCTAACTTGCCTGAAAATGGACTAACTTAGAGTGCTAACTTAAACTTTTAATCACCCATTCAAAGTCCACAGCCAGGCAAGGGTGGGCAAAAATAATACAAATATCTTGGAATCAGAAATTATCGTATTTATCACAAAGTTTAATAGTGAGTTTATGAAAGGTAAAAGTTTCATCATTTTTTCCGACTTTTGCCCTTTTTCGCGTAATGAATGTAGTAGTTGAATATTTAATACATAATTGAAGAGCAAATTTTGAATAAAAAATAATAAAAATTCTTTAGCGGTTCTATCAATACTTTCATATAAAACTGCAAAAACGCCTTAAAACGACCTTTTTTCAATTTTGGTTGTGACTAAAAAAATTAACTTTCTCCATTTTAATGCGGTCATACTAAAATTCAAATAAATTTAATAGATAAATAAATAAATAAATACATCTTCCTTTTACTATAACAACTAAGATTTTCAATGGTTTAACTTTTCTTAAAAAAATCTTTAATGAACGAAAGAACACGTTCACTGTGATGAACGACTCGGTTCATTCACATTCACTCAAAGGAACCGAAATGCCCACCTCTACAATGAACATCTAAGGGATACAGAAGGTTTCACTTGTTTGAAAAAAATAAATACTTTTTCTATAGAATGAAGACACACAGCTAAAATTTGACACAATGATCCTCTTGCTCAACCTTGATTTTGGGTCGAAGGTCTCCTTATTGTGTGTCAGCATCTTTCTAATAATTGAAAACCCCTGTAAAAACGGTGTACAGTAGCGCCATCTGGATTTCCAATACTTAACATCATGAATTATGTTCACGATTGCCCGGAGACTAAAATTACCTGTTGGATTCGGTGGTACTTAGCTAGGCCGGTGTTCTCGGTGCTTCCAGGTCGTTTGCAGGTCACGTTGCCATCCATGTTTGTGATGATCATGTTGCCTCGGTCCGTCCGAACATACGACACCCCACCTGGTTGTCGTGGGAACCCGCTTCCCGTGGAGTTCTCGTTGGAAACTGATTCCGTGCGTGGAGTGACATCAATGGCTCGCTTGCGACCGTTTTCTTACTCAGCACATATCTCATAGCACATAGCACATGTGTACATATCTTATGAATAATAAGTAAAGTTACCCTTTTGATATCGTTTATTTTTATATCGTAATTATTCCAAAAAATACTTATGACCGCGGTTTGTTCGGGGTCGCTCCATAGTGCAGTCCTTGCTGAAGGCATACAACTATTCAATCTCGAGTTTTCAATGCACTAACTTGCCATTGCCTAGCCATTATTACTGTTAGGCCAAAATAAACTAGTTACATAAATTCCTAATGGTAGTAGCTAAGAGTATTTGCTTATGTACACCTTAATCCACATTAAAAAATTGATCCGAACCAGTTTTGCAATTTTAGCCGTTTTATTCCATTTTGTTTTTACTCAATTCGGTAAGTAAGCAATTGAATGAATATTAAATGTTAAATATTAGATCATTTCAAAACTTCTCACCTATATTTGTTGACTTCCTTAAAGCACCTTTTGTGACTTATTAAAACAGTCAGGAAATGTTGTTCCCTTTAAAGCACCTGAAGGTATACACACACTGTTAAAGCTTATGTTTGTTGATGAATGTATGGTATTTTGAAGTACTTCCTGAAACGCATCCTTTCGTGTTTGTTTACTGCATAGCAAATTCCATTTGCAATATAACAATCAAAGGAGACACATACATATGTAGATACCTCTGCTTATCGGACGAACATGTTTCCTCAGATGATATTGAACATTTCAAACATCATCCTTTGTCATGCATTACATTTTCTTGGAACTTTGTATGAGACACAATACCCAGAGTCTCTGGAAGCTTGGAGCAACTAAGAAATTTACCCATCGCTCGATGAACTGTTTAAAAATGCATCACGTTCAATTACTATTCATCGTCTGGACGGCCGGCAGGTATCTCCTAGCTTGATTATGTGACTTTTCAGACATCTTGCCGGCTCCATGCTTAGGGTTTCAAGCACTTGTAGAAATAAAACTATTTGCAAAACTTTCTGTACCTTCCGTTGGGACACCGGAGACTATAGAAAGCAGTGAAGCAAGAGGAAGTGGCGCGATGTTCTGTTTGCTAGCTTACGGTGAGCCTCCCTCTTCATGTACGTGTCAGCGAAGAATGGTGTTGTCCCTGCGCCCGCTACAGAGCAGCGTAGGAAATTATTCATTCCCCGCTTGCTGCAACACTGTACGTCCGCACCCTATGCAGTAGGGTGGAAGCAAGAAACCCCGAACTAACAACGAGTCCCTCGTACCATGTACGAATGATTTTTGTTCCCTTTTGAGAAGCCAGGGCGGGACTGGAAGCAGCAACCGAAAGGAAACCGGGAGACAGATTGTTGCCGTGTAGCTTTGTGGCAGCGGGTTAAGTTTTCCCTCCGGTCGCTCATGGCAAGTCATGGTCCCGAAGCGCTTGTTTGTACTGCCAGCGGCCGGCACTGACAGCCAAGAAACACTCTCGAGCGACAGGGTAAAGTAGCTCCATGCTATGGTTCGGATGGCCGTTACGAAGCACTTTTACCTACCCGACCGAACAGAACCGAGGCTCACTGTCATCTTTCCCGGTGTAAGTGAAATGGAAATGGAAAAACTACTCCCAGCACACGACACGGCACAAAAGTCAAGCGCCTTTCGAATGCAACCACTCCCAGGTCGCAGCACTACAGTAATGATAACGGCGAGCTGGTTCCAACCACATATAGCTTCCACTTTCTCTTTCTCTCTCACCGTCTATCCATGAGAAGGGTGTTAGAATCTTGCACCGTAAGAAATTGATTTCTTGCTGTCCCCTCTTTGCCCGCTTTAGCGCTTTCTTCACGACGATACGGATGACGGACCGGAGGCGGATGTTTCCTATTGATAAATCCACAACACAACACACCGGCCGAGCGTAAGCCGTCTCCAATGCGTACTTTTACTGCGCCACCCCGGTACACGGTACACGTGACAAACGGAATGGATTTGTGATTTTGCAAATGTGAAACTGTGCCGCACACCGCTTCGGAAAATCATTTGTCATGGAGAAAAATCCCTTTCCGTTCGATGCCGCTTGCGTTCGTGGGAGTGTGGGACGCGCATTTTACCCAGTCATCGCTGTAATGGTGAGCTACTTGAAGTGTCTTTTCTGCCAGGTGTGTGTGTGTGTGTGCAAAAACTATGTTGCCCACGCGCCGCATTGGAAAGGTTGCGTTGTTGTGGAAGATGATTTGTGTGACAGCACTGATTGGTGTCATTTTTCATTCGGAATCACTCTCGTAATGAGATACACGTGCTCTAGGCTCATTGTTTGATCAAGTTTTCGTTTAATTTTATCTTTGCCGTATTTTATTGACGTTTTCTGGGATTTTTTCATAAACCTTGAACGAAAAGTACTAACATAAATGTTTGGCAATAGCAATTTGATACGTTTAATACGGTATACGAGTTGTCTTTTGTCTTTTTTAATCGAAGTAATTTGACGTAATGAACTCATGTCTCACGGGACGTTTTTCCTATAATATGACGTCCCGTAAATGTTTTACATTCAACAGTATCAATGTACATCCATATCTTTTATTTTTGAAAAGTAAGAATTGTAAAGAAACACGAATAATATAACATGTGTTTTATCAACCAGAACATCTGACATGTTCAAATTATTCCCAATTTGCCGTGCAAGTGCATTAAAAGTGTTAAAATATATTGCACTTGTTTAAAGTAGGACTGTAGAAATAGCTCGAATATTTTGACGCAACTACATGTATGACAATATGACGCAATAAGATGATGAAAATTCTTGCCACACTATCCTCAGAAAAATAAATGTAAATTGATGGACAATTAATCGTTTTGCGAGCGAATTATTATGCTTCGTATGATTGCATCGGAATCAATGGAAATGGAAAATAACACTATTGTACCTTTTGCACTAAGTATCAATTCTTCCATCATGTTCAAGCGTTTGTGAAATTTTGTAAGGATAAATGTAGGCGTCGACGCTTCTAATTTAGAACAGTAAGCAATACAATTTGCATACCTTCAGGCGTATATAACACTTTACAGCACTAAGCTACTCACACGCTTGCATACCTTCAAAAGCTGTTAATCATAAAGGGCTAAGGGTAACTTATTAGTAATTTATATATAATCCACACACTTGCCATAATTTGCCCGTACAGAGTAACTCCATCTAATGATGCCAGAAGGTTCGTGACGCCTATTTGTCTTTTCCCCATTGCCTTTTCCCCCACTGGCCGCATGTTTATTCAGTGTGCTTGTCTCGATTAAATCAATAATCATGTTCACCTTTTCCCCTTGCGCTCCAAACGGGTTCCAAAGTGACATCGCGCTATCTTCGGTTAGCTAGGAACCTTTCCTTTACCAAATTTGGCACCGTCATCTCGGGTCGAGCTTCTTTTGCCGGCGTACTGCACGACAGAAGCAAACGAAAACCACCATTGGTTCTCTTTTTACCCCAAGCGGTTGCTCCAATGGAACGCAACATAATTGGATTCCAGAATGGTGGGTTTATGGGTGCCCTTTGGGAGCTAAAAAGATGGTGGAAGTGTATCATTTGATTCTAAGCATTATGAGCGATGAGTTGGCAGTTGGTATTCAGTGGCATGAGCACTAAATAAATTGCACCGCCAAACATTTTACCGATCTAGCTGTGTCAGGGGAGGCGGTTGGAGTGTTTTGGAACCATTTCTAGAGACACAGGTCTTAAGTGCCTGCGGTTTTTGTTGTGTTGGCTTTTATTTGTTTGACCATCGTAAGTTTTACTTGGGGAATTAAGGGGGAAAAAAACTATTACTACACTTTAGTGCACAATATAAAGTGCAAAAAAGCGCCTCATTTCCTTAAAAAGGATACGTTCAATTCAAAAAGCAAATTGAAAACTGCTGTCATCGGGCCGGTTAATCCCCTTGTGAGCTCATTTCCTTTGCAAAAGGTCCATTAATAATTTTCCCAACGGTTGGAGCTGTTTTTTCTTGTTACACCAGCCGCTCCCCAACGTAGAAGTGAAAGCTCAAAGGTCATGGTCAGGGTTGGGTAAATTAAGCATATTTTTCTCATCTTTGTTCACTCTCCTCCTTGTTTTTTGGGTGATTCTTTTTAATTTTGCTGACCGGAACACAAGCATTATCAGCCGCGACGATGGCTTTAAATAATAATCTCCTTTTGTATATCCCGCCCCTCCATTACTGCGATCGATAAATTGGCTTCTTTGGCATGACTCGGAGGTGCACGATGAAAATAAAAAACAGATTCTAAAAGCTTATGAAATGAGCAAAATTTACCCAGTGGGTGGGTTTTGTAAAAGTTTTAAAAAAGAAGAAAAAATCAATGGAAATTTGAACTGAAAAAAAACTTAACGTTCCCGGAGACAAAAGTCATTTCAGCATATTTCTTTTCATATCTGCACCGGACACAATGATATTTCACTATTCATAAGCACCGCGTCCGCCATCGTTCGTCTCATTATCGGGGTTTTTGTTCAAGAAGGAAAAACTTCAACTCAAAATAAACCGTTTCACAATTGCACTTTTTTTCTTGCCTCCGTACACTTCCCGAACTCAAGGATAAAGTTGAAAATTAAAGAAATTTATGCACTTTTCCAGTGCATTTGACTTGCGGCGACGCGTGGGAGAGACGCGCGCTAATGGGTGGCCACGGATCGCCGGAGTGGTTTAGAACAGAAACAAAAAAAAAAACCATTCTCCCCTGGCGGTGGCTGAGCGGAAAACGAAAAGTGAAGAAAAGACACAAGCACACAAGATCCGGAATTTAGTGACTGGGAAAAAAGTTTGAGCTCCTGTGCCACTCGCACACTTTTAGTCCCGAGCAAAGATGGGAAAAAAGAAAACAAAAGTGCAACCACATGCAGCGGGAATTTTGCTTCGAACTCGCCGTTACCCTTTCACCGTTCCTGTATTCCAAATTTGCCGGAAGGCTTACTACGTTTTGAGGTTTGAATGTGCTCGCCTTGCCAAGAATTACGACCGGCTACGAATGGACCGTACCCATTTGTTGTTTTGTGTGATGGTTTTTTTTTGTGTGTGCAGGTCTTCTGCCCCATTCCTTCACGAACAATTAAAACCGAAAGCGCAAGCAATTGCAGCAACTCCGTTCGGTGAATAGGCACTCGCCGATGCGATAGAAATGCGTTTTAACTCTCCTTCCCATCGGCAGCAGCCTTTGGGAAAGGGCGCCTATTGTTTCACTGCAAATGGTCAAAGAACCGAATCAACCGAAGATCAGACAAATGGTTAGCTGAATTGGTGGTGACGGCGAGGAAAGGACTCCGAACGGGGGAAACATTGGAATGGAACGTTGTTCAACGGTGAGTACACTATTTCTATCTTCTTTTTTATTTGTAGAGCTTTCCAAGAGAACGAAACATTTTCCCAAGAAAGCAACGGAAAATTCCATTTTTTTCTTACTTCTACCATTTTGCTCTGTGTTCGTACCTCATTCAATTACGCCCGGCGGAAATAGTTAAATTGTGCCGATGAAAGGAAACGAATTGCATACATAGCGAAGCGAGGGAGAGCGAAAGCACCGAATTCGATTGTCCGTGAAAACTTGTATTCAGTGCTGTTCCTTACCAATTCCACTACCCGAAAGCACACAAAAGACCTCACCTGAAATGTGTCTGGGTGTGTGTATGTGAGCACGAAAAAAAGAGGAAAAAGCAGATAAGGACGAACCAGGAAACTGTTAATTAATATTGAACAGCTCACTTTTTGATGTTTCTATCGAATGCTGTCTGTGTGACTGCGCACCGTGCACCGAATGGAAATTCTGACCGAAACGTTGGTTCACCATTTTTTCCCAGTGCACTTGGGCCTGTGAGTTCTGTCTGATTTTCGTTTTCGTCTCAGTGCCGCACCGGTGGGCGAGTTTTTTATTTCTTTTGGTTGCATTCTTTCTTTGCACGAGTGTCGTTCGATCCGTGCCAATAGTTTGCTGGTTTTTAATGCAAATTAAATAATGCATAGAAATTCATCGAGGTAGATTGAATTTAGAGGGTTCACCGCCGCCTGGCTGGTTGCAAAATGGAGGACGGAGGAGGGAGGAATTTAAATTAAATAACATTGGAAACATTTGCTCGCCCGTTGCTGGGGTACGATGGGAAGAGGGTGGGAATTAATGTGGTGCTAATGAAAATAGGCACAAATGGTGTTACGGTAAGCATGGTGGGGGGAGCGATGGTTGCCGGGGTAAGGGTAAGGTAGAAATGAGCATTATTTAAATAAGATTCATCATATGGATTGGAGGGGGAGAATTGATTTTTCTTTTACCAATCGGAAATCGTTAGCATGACAATTGTTGGACGAAAAAATGGTGCTTCCGTGCAATGAAATGTGGTAAAATGCTAATTTAGATAAGTAGGCTTCGTGTATGTGTGTGGAAAAATGGTAAGCACTGTCATCAGCTACAGTCGAGCGCCTAAAAGTATGCAAATTGTATTGCATAATGCTTTTTTCATTCTTTCATGTATTCTTTTTTAAATCAGTCTTTTAATTCAATTCTTTCGCAAGACGACTGAAAGAGCATGTATTGGTTGGAGGTATCAGAAATGCAATCATTTATGAGAATTAATTCATAAGTCCATTTTAAGTAATAAGTTTTTATTACAATTTATTAATTCATTCTTTCATAACCGACAATATCAAAACAATATCAAAAGTTTCTAATGTTCAATGGAATTGTGTAATGATAATCTAGCTTTTTTATTAGAAAGAGTAAATATTTATATAACAGCGCTTGTAGTAAGGAGCTTATCAACGCTGTCCCTGGTCTATGGTGCTCTGCCTCTGTTGATATGAGGAAATATTTCCGCCTATTTCATCATATCTTATTAAGCTAGAACATAATTAGTTCTTAAGCATTACTTTCTCAAAAACAACAAACATGCTCCGATTTCATCCCGCTTCATTATACTCCGGCTCACTTCGCAAACATTTATTCATCGTTCGTTACGCTGAGAATAAACATTTCATTTTTTTTTCACCCTACTCAGATCCATTTCACCTGCTCAACGACAGACAGTCACTCGCACGTGCACTGTTCTTTGTCTTCCGTTGTCAACCCTCCTGGCCTCGCCATGCGCGTACAGAACAGTTCCATTTCATTTTGCAACACTTTTCATTTTACCGCAATAATATTTACCACGACACTCGCTTTCCCCTACGGCTGTGCATAATTTTGTTTGCTTTCCGTGTTTTGATAGCCCCCCAGTCCGTGGCAAAACAAGAACGGGGATGGGAGGGGAGGAAGGAGAAAAGAATCCTCGGCAGCGGCTAAATGAACTTCACCGGTGTCCATGACATGCCTTATCTGTATCTTCGCTCTGCACTCATTCCGCGGATATGCGTTTGTTGACAGATTTTGCATCCAGCAGCATGGTGGCACGGTGGCGTTGGGAGTGGTAGGTGGTGGTGGTGCTTCTACTCCTACCGTCATACTGATGGCAGCTGGCGTGCACTGCTCTTCGTTAAACAGTGCAATCCATCACGCCAGCTGACAGTCGGTTTCGCGTTTTTGGATGGATTATGCTGCGACAATCATCATCTTTCCTGATTAAGTCTTTGCTGCTGAAGCGATGGCCAACCATCGAGGTGATGAGGGAGTGGGGTTAGAAAAGGGTAAAAGTTATGAAACACTACATGCCCTCGAATGGAAGTTTGTCGTACCGGTTTAATGCTGAATCCATTTTAATTAAACATTACATCCATCAGTGAGAGCGGGTTTTTGTGAGAAGCAGAGTTGAGGGGGAAGGTTTACCTTGGGTTTTGTAAGTTTTGTTTTGTGAACATTTAAACTTTTTCTGTTTGAACTTTATTTCAACATTAATCCTTTCTCTTTTACCTAAACCCCGTGAGCCAATCGAACAAAGTGCATCCATTTCGTGATTTTTTTTTTGTTACTTAACTTCTACATCCAACTCCAGCGCTTCGTTTGATGTCGTGCGTTGATGCAATCTTAAATTTTCCATCGACCCTAATCGGATCAGGGTACACCGGGCGTGTGAATCGCATCGCAAAGCAACTGAAGCAATGTCTGTCCCTTAGCCACCGGTGGAGCTGTTTGATCCATTGAAATCTCAATCCTCGCTCCAGCTCCGCCAACCGTGCAAGTTGCTGCTTGAGCGAGCAAGTGGCGCTGGCGCAAATGCACATTTAAGAACAAAGTTATGCCACCAACTTTATGCAATGGCCCGTAGCGCCCGTCACACGCGGGCTTGGTAGAAGCTGGAATGCTCCGTGTGAGGATAGCCGGCGTCCAGCTTGGCTTCTTTTATGCGATTCTGATGCAGACACACACACACACACACACACGCTCACGTCCTGCACAAGAACAATGCGAGAAGTTATCCGTTAGCTAACCCAACCGCTGTCAACAAGGGTCAGCCAGCGTTCGGAATGGCGAAACGGAGGACCAGGGGCGCAGACAACACTTCTGAGATTTATGCTTTCGTGCTCGGTGCGTTCGGCCACAGTCCGGCAGCCAGCCGTGGTCAGGACAAATGGTTTGTGCATGCCACACACATACACACACACACACACACACACACGCACACACGCTCGAGTGCACATTTGTAGCCGGGAGTCGTGCCGGCACCGGAGCCGGCCAGGTTGAGCCAGTCAAGTGTTGCGCATTTATTTTAAACTCCACCAGCTCGGATATGCTTTGGTCGACGGATGAAGCAGCATTTGGCGGGGGAAGTGATGGAAGCAGCTGTTACTTAGCAACGTTTCTAGTAGCAGCTTGGAAGGGTTTGAGGAATAGTTTGACAGTGCCGGTTTGCTTCGTCCCCGGATACACATTGAAGAGCCCTCGAGTTGCAAGCAAACAGGTGCATGAAAACTTTGGAGTAGCAATTTTTTAGCAAGTAAAAGCAATTTGAAATAAATATTCCAAACCCTGGAATGCTTTACTTGGATCACATACCGAATTGGTTCAGGGGATGAAATATCTGAAAAACAAGAAAGATTAAGAGTATGAATCGTTTTGTGTATTAAAAAAACATTTGCAGTGCTTATGCAATGCAGTTGAATATGACAATTGTTGAAAGTGGTTTTGATTCCATTCAGAATAATACATTACATGAAGATATTCTTTACAAATAACTTATCTGGCTTTAGATCTTCGCAATAAATGTAAACATATCAACTTGCAGGGTTTAATGGTAGAACAATGCACGTGAAGCTAGGCGACGTCAAGCTAAACATAGCAAAACAGCTAAACACATGGAAATGGTCCTTGAAACTAGGAGTGGCTGCAACACTTTACGATATTGCCAAAAGTTGAGAAAGTCGCACAGAAGAATTGTGTTCTGTTGGTAAGAGGAACTTTCGAGAGATTTCACACAGACACAGACACAGACACAGACACAGACACAGACACAGACACAGACACAGACACAGACACAGACACACACACACACACACACACACACACACACACACACACACACACACACACACACACACACACACACACACACACACACACACACACACACACACACACACACACACACACACACACACACACACACACACACACACACACACACACACACACACACACACACACACACACACACACACACACACACACACACACACACACACATTTATTATATTTGAGTTCTAGGTCAAACATCGTAGAAGACAAAGAAAAAATACAGTTACATGACTTCTCCAACATTTTAAAACTTAAAAACACATCTAACCGTGCAACAAGACAAAGGAGACAATTTCACGAAGTGAAGTGTGAAACAAAAATTACCCGTTAATCTAATGGATTTTAGATGAAAAATGTGAAATTTGATTTACGCGGATTCCTCGGGAACTGATAAACCGCGTACGTCGGAAACAGACTGTAGGCAATTTCTGTGTAATTATAGCAAACTGTCCAAAAGCGCAAAATATCCAAGGGCTTCGATCAGCTTCAAATTCTAGTGTTGAAGTTTCTTTGTACATTTTCTTACATCTCGTAGAACGGAATTTTCAGGATTTTCCTGCGTTTTAATGAGGCAGTTTCCAATGACCGATCGATGACGACCGATATTTCATTCTGTGCAATGATTCACCGATGAACAGGTTTTTGGTTCATTATTATCAACAAATTTTCCACTGGGAGATCGTTGAAATTCATTTTTGTTCATTTCAGAATCATTATAGCTCATTGTGGTTTATTTTTTATTAATTTCATGATTTTTTTGTTTCCTGGGCCGTATTATACATATTACTGAAGTTCGTTTTTGTTCATCAAGTTGATCGCAAACTATCGATCATCATCGATCGTTGGTCAGAAAGGGCCTCAATGTCTCACGGTTAGTTCGCGTAATTTTTTAGTTTCGTTTCGCAAACCATTCATTCCTACGATTTTCAACAGCGTTGTATTGCGATTCAAAATGAATAAAAATCATCGAATAATAATGGAAAAAGTCCAATAAATCGTGGAAACGATCACAAAATGATATATGGCATTATAAATTTTTCGAGAAATAACCAAAAAATGTTAGGAAACCCTGTAAATTGCAGAAAAGAACTACTACGTATTTCATCCTTCACCTATCTAAAGGCAATTTCCTGAAATGCAAATTCAGTCCTCGACCTCTCAAGTTCCAACAATAAAACACGTTTTTTGGCTCCAAACACAGCATCAGCTGATAGGGGAAAAAAACCTTCCAACTAGATACGAATTAAAAAAGCACAAAAGAAGAGACAACGACCACCGCGACCAGTACAAATCTAAATTGCGCCGTGATAAAATGGAAGCATATTTGTACCTTTTTACTTCTTCCCAGCGCTCGGTTCAAGTGGTCTTCCGTGAATTTTCTTTATCTCCAGTCGTGGACGGTGGACACGTTTTTTTTGTACGTTTTTCTTTTCGCCCCATAACTTGGCCCGTACTCCAGCCCCTAAACCGTTATTATTTTGCCGACAGTGCTGGGCAGTATTATCGGGCATGCTGGGGCACCCGTTTACTTAACCCGCACGGCACTCTCAACGCGCGGCGAGTTTATGGCAGCTCGAGTTGACCCACGAACTCTGTTTCAGTTTGTCCGCCGGCAGCACCGACCGACCGACGGTGGCAGCTTCCGATCCTCGTTAACGGCAGTCAAACGTCGCCGTCCCGGGAGCTGTTCGGTCTGCTGCCCGGAAGCTCCGGCGACCATATTTGAAAGAGATCGCTTTTAGATTCTTTCACCATGGTCCGGCTGCATCGAGCTGCAGTCGGTGTGTCACTTGTCTCACTCTTTATATCGCTCCTCTCTTTCTCTCCCGGTATACCGTACCTTTTGGCTGTGATTTTACGCGGAAAAGAGAGCGATTTCTTCAACCCCAAATGTTCGTTTTACTGCACGCCGCGCGTGCAGAATCGTGCAAGATTGGCCAACGTATTTCGCTAAGATTTATGTTCGCAGCGTACGGCAACGGGCGGTACGGGGTCGAACCGGTGTACACCGGGCGCTTCCGAGACAGTCTGCTGGGAACGAAAATCCAGTTGGCACTTCAGTGGTTTCACCGGAAGCACCCGGCTACAGATAATGCCGTCGGCACAGGAATGATGGAGGAAGGGAAAAAAGAATAACAAAAAAATGCTTTCAAACTTTCCTCTCCGTTGCGATCGTTCACTTTTGCACAAGGAAACTCGCTCCAGACACGAGCTCTTGTGCCGCTGCATCCACACACGGTCGGCACGTTCGGCGCAAGCATTAGGACATCTTTCAACAAATCCTGAAGTCTAACTGGACCGGGCCTGAACTGGAACCTGAATGAACTGAACCCTTCGAACCACTTCCGCACTTGCCGCACCGTCGTGCGCACGGCCAACGACAGTCTCTTCCGGCGGGGTTGAGCTGTCCGTTGTTTAGACTGTACAGCATCGAAATGTGCACATAGACAAAGGCGAGACAGTAGGGCCGTTGCAGACACACGGTCAGAAAAAGAAAAGTAAACGTGAAAGGGTTACACATAAAAACCTCGTCGGGACGGTTTTCCCATTACCAGTGGACACGGTTGCATCGATGCGAAGTGAAAGCGATGCACACAGAAACACAAAATGGAAGCAAAATGGCCACTAGCTCACGTAACGTGTTGACCTATGATCCGGTCCCATTTTGCCCATTGCCGAACGGATAACGAAACACGAACGCCCGTGGCCGGGCGGCGTCCTGACCATAGGGTGAAGCATTATTTTGCGAGAAACGTGATAGGAAATCCCTTTCAATGAGCCCATTTTTATGCGGTCCGGGCCCGGTGGCAGTATCGTCGGCGGGCTGCGGATCGGTGGCGAACGTTGATTTATGCATTTGTGAAGCGAGCGCGCCCACACATGCACACCCAGCGTGAGCTTCGATGAGCGTTTCCGATTTCCGATAATTTTGCAAAGATTACACGGTGCACCGGGTGCTGTTTTGTAGCAATTTTAAAAGTCGTTACTGCAGTGAGGGTTTTTTTTTTGCAGATGATGATATCATAGATGGGTTTTTTGCGGTATTTTTCCTGCGCTACCTTTGTTGGAGTGGAGAGAGTTTTTTTGTGTGCCAGTAGAAAAAGATTTCCTGTATGCAGATACGGTGTTGCTGATCCTTATTTATGGGGAAAAGGTTTTGTAGGCGGTGAATAGGACAGGAAAGTGAGCTAATACTCGACAAAGCTGGTGTGCTATAATCAGTGTAAGCTTTGTAAAAGGATTGACCTCACCTCAACATCAATGCATTTTGATGATTATTTTTAAACTACACATTGATCTAGGAAATGTTAATGGTAGGGATTTTTACGCTTATAATGACGTTCGCAGGGTGTTGTTGCTTTGTTTGAGCATATATTTTACAATTTTGTTATTTGTTTTAACTGATATTACTTTTAGGCGATTGACAAGTTCGATAAGAATGGCATCGGCGGTGAACTGACAATCAGACAATGCTTTTTTAATGCAATATCAGGTTTTCCTAAAATACATCACGCTTAAGATTTATTCTTGCACCCCATAGTAGGGTGGTGCTGGTATAATAAAGATTACATTGCACTAAAATACGTTCTATATCAGCGGTCGGCAAAGTTCTGCCCGCCGCAACATTAAATCTGCTCTGCGAAAAGATTTGCCTGATTTTGAAAGATAGTAAGAATATTTACGAATAGCATACCTGTACAACGTGCTGAGCATCTTTTACCATACATTTTAGAGCGTCCAACTTTTCTAAAATTTAAACATCTAAATCTAAAAAAACATCTGTACATTTAATTTAACATGGATTGACGGACTACTCAATATGGTTGAAATCGAGGTACACTTTTCTATATGTAGCACATACATTGCTCCTAAATGGCAAGGGGCATCTCTATTTCTAGGATCTTGTTTTACAAGAAATCAGTTTTCAATGTGTCTGACATTACTGGTTCTTAAATCATTATAATAGTTAGTGGTCCTTAGAACCTGCTAGATAATATTTCAAATAATATTTGCAGTATCGGAGGAGTGATTCATCAAGAAGTGATAATGATCTTCCTTTGTTGTTTTGAGTTTTTGAACATTAATCGCTAATCAGCTGTACACCGCATATGAGCCAAATAACGCCGAAACAACTTTTGTTGATAATTTACGCACTCACCTGATGATTGTTCCTCCAACAACAAACAACTTTACCACCACTGAAGCAGTCTGTAGTAACGGCATCTCGTGCAGGCTACTTAACGATCGTGAACCCAACACTACGCAACTTCAGCAGCACTATTGCTACAGTACAGATCCTACACTCACACAAACGCACGACGGTCATGTCATTCCTGCAGGGGTTGCCTCCTTAAATAATACTGACGATTTGTTATTTTTATATCAAAATGTAAGAGGACTAAAAACTAAATGTCATGAGGTATTCGATTATGTTTCTACTACTCATTACGACGTCATTATCCTGACTGAAACATGGTTGGACTCCTCTATTAACTCGTCACAGTTGTTTCCGGACCATTATATCGTCTTCAGAAAGGACCGTAATGACAGAAATAGTAGGAAAACCAAAGGTGGTGGGGTTCTCATAGCTGTCGCCTCACATTTGCGAGTACTCTTATGTTCTACATCAGACACTGTCGAGCAACTTTGGTTAAAGATTTACAGCATTAAGAAAACGTATATTATCGGCGCAATGTATGTTCCTCCTGACATGACAAATAACACGTCGGTTATTCACACAATCTGTTCAACTATTGACGACGTAGCGTGTAAAGCTAATGAAATGTGTTTGTTATTCGGGGACTTCAATTTGTCAAACCTGAATTGGATACCCGATGAAACAAATCCACTTATGCTCCAAGTTGACTACGAATGCTCGAGGATCACGGACAACTGTCGCCTTCTTCTTGATTGTATGAATAGCAACGGACTATACCAGATTAACAAAATTCATAATGCGTCGAATAACTACCTCGATTTGATCTTTGTATGCGACGATACCCTGCAACAATGCTCTTCACCGGCAATAACACCCTTCCCCATAGTTGCTATTGATGGCTATCATCCGCCTATAGAGCTATGCCTGCCGAACGGCTTAGCCAAAGCAGAACATCACACAACATCACATCAAGAATCAGGCATGCTCGACTACAGTCGCACAAACTTCTTGATTCTAAATGATCTACTGCAATCCTCTGACTGGTCATTCCTTGATGGAAACCCGGACGTAAACCATGCACTCGATATGTTCAATCGGAAATTTACGGTACATTTATCTGCCTGCTGCCCTATAAAACGCCCACGACAGGGTCCACCGTGGGGTAATGCTCAATTACGCCGTTTAAAACGAAACAAATCTTCCTGCTATCGGTTTTACCAAAACAGTGGAACACAACAATCGAGATTGCGGTTCATCGCAGCACACAATGTATATAGAAGCTATAATAGACAACTACACTCTCGTTTTTTGATTCGTATACAGTTCAGCTTAAGAAGAAAACCGAAAAAATTTTGGAGGTATGTCGACTCAAAACGGAAAAACAGCTCCTTGCCAGCTATAGTTTCCTTTAATGGAACAACTTCGTGTACCAAAGAGGAAACCTGCAATTTATTTGCCGATCGTTTCATGAGTTCGTTTGCCACTGAAGCTCCTGGCTTCTCATTGGATGCTGCTCTCAACAACGTGCCCTCCGACGCTGTCGATGTTAATGTGCGTGACATAAACATCTCCAGAGATTCTGTGCTAAAGGCGCTCAAGCAGGTCAAACCATCCTACAACCCTGGACCTGATGGTTTTCCGACCGCAGTTCTTGCCAAATGTAGCGAAGTTTTGGCCGGACCTCTGGCTCGTATCTTCACACTCTCGCTCAATCAGCGTATGTTTCCAGGAGCATGGAAATCGTCCTACATGTTTCCTGTGCATAAAAAGGGGGATAAGAGCTTAGTGGAAAACTACCGTGGTATTACTACTTTGCCTGCAGGTGCTAAGGTTTTTGAAATCGTCGTCCAGAACTCGCTCTTGAACTGTTGCCGCTCGCTGATATCAACACGCCAACACGGGTTCTTCCCTCGCCGCAGTGTGACCACTAATTTGGTGGAGTTTGTATCTCACTGCCATGCTGCATTCGCTTCGGGAGCCCAGATGGATGTCATCTATACCGACCTTAAGGCTGCCTTTGATCGGGTGAATCATCGCTTGCTGTTGGCGAAGCTTGCTCGTCTTGGATTCTCTACCCCTTTAGTTGAGTGGTTCGAATCTTATCTCACCAATCGTCGATATCGCGTGAAAGTTGAATGTATGACATCTAGGGAATTCGTGAGTTGTTCAGGCGTGCCACAGGGTAGTAACCTTGGACCTTTGCTGTTTTCTCTATTTTTCAATGACGTTACTACTGTAGTAAGGGAATCTGAATGTTTATTGTATGCGGACGATCTTAGACTTTTTTTTCCTGTGAGGTGTTTTGGTGATTGTCTTGTCCTGCAAGCATCGATCGACTCTTTTTCTGACTGGTGTCTGAACAACGACCTACAAATTTCTGTTGATAAATGTTTGTCCATGTCGTTTCACCGTTCTAATTGTCCAATAGTGTTTAACTACTGCATCTCCGGTACACAATTACAACGACACAGTGCAGTAAAAGACTTAGGAGTTACCCTTGACCGTAAACTTGACTTTCATGTGCACCATAACGAAATTATTGATAGAGCGAACAGAATGCTAGGATTTATACGCAGGCAGTCGAGAGAATTCTCCGACCCACATTGTCTTGTCGCACTCTACAAATCACTAGTCAGATCCATCTTAGAATACTCCTCAGTAGTTTGGTGCCCATCGTCGTCGTTATGGTCGAATAAGATTGAGTCAGTGCAGAAAAAATTCACCCGTTTGGTCTTACGGTTCACACCCTGGCGTAACGTAGCAGCAAGACCTAGTTATCATGCCCGGTGTTTAATTTTTGGACTCGAGTCTCTCGCTACTCGTCGCGAAACGGCGCAAATCTTGTTTATGAAAAAAATCATCCTAGGAGAGATAGATTCACCGGACCTTTTAGCTAGAGTTAATTTCCACGTACCTGCTCGTATTTTAAGAAACTTTAGGCTACTAAGAGTTGACCAAACTAGACGTGTATATAGCGATAATGAACCTTTGACTGCGATGGCTTTTAGATTTAATGCACATTATGACTCTTTTGACTGGAATTCCCTAAGTTAACCTGTTTTTCTTGCTGTGATACTCTGTGTTATTTATTTTGTGCTGATGTTACATTGTACCGTGATGCTTTATGTTATTATAAGTTTAGTTTATAAGATCAGTGATAAGGCCAATGATGGCCAATCACTTAACATTTACAAATAAACAAATAAACAAATTAATTATTTTCTTTCCAAAATTTTACCTTTTGAGGTTCGCTGTTCGCTGTACCATATTATTATTTGCAAGTTTGTAAGCTATATTGATACTAAATGTTCTTTAGTTTTTTTATAAAGGATTTTAAAAGAGAAATCGTACCATTTCGGTAACCTTAACAACAAACATCAATAAATGTGTGAAATGTGGCAACATTGTTTCTAAATCTTTAGCATTTCCTCAAGAAACTAGTGTCTTTTTAACGCTGTAAATTAATACAAAACGAAATTGCTGGTTTTGTTTATTTGTATATTTGATCATTCGATAAAATGAACCCATCGAACCCATTTGGTTTTAAAGGGGTTATATACAATAACTGCTGTCGTTTTTTCTTAATTTGTCGTATTTTTTTACCAACGTTGAATTATGAGGACAGAAGACAGGTCTTTAAATGAGTGTTGTCATAAAATCATCAAAAACAAACAAATTGATTTTGCATAACTTAACTACAAAGAAAAATCATGTGATCATGATCAAAGACAGGAAAAAAATCGCATTTCAAACTGAGTGCAAAATTGACTGCAAATCCAACATTATTCTCCATGAATTGGTTGACTACGGTCTGTATACAGTGCTGTAATCGAGATTTCATGTAAAATTTTCATCGAAGAAAATAATGAATTTCGGTAAATTAAATAATACCGAATTAAATACTATGACAATAATCCTTGCTATTCATATGAAATAAACTTTAAAACTTTGTTTAGTGCAATTTAAATACAGTTTTTTTAGCTTCTTTGACAACCACCATAATTGGAACACACATCGATAACTACAGGAACCATACCACCATTATGGGTACATCGATGCAGTCAGTAAAATATGGATTTTTGCATAGATTTGTTGTGTATAGTGGTAACAATGAGAATTTTTGGGAAAATAAAATGAATTTTAACGATCAAATGTTTAAATTTGCATAAATTAACCCTAGCACCAAGTCCGGAACAACGGCAGTGGTATTTACGAGAAGTATAAATGTTCGAAATGCGTCCAATCTCAATTAAATATGAATGTTGTATTTGCCTTGCCAGTCTTATTGTATATTAACTTACAGTGTTTCTCTAGCCAGCTCAACACTGTAAGCTTCTTTCAAACCGTAAAATCTCTTTTAAACATTGTCAAATGAATGTCGTTCGTATACCGAGCAACCAATGACAGATCATTCGAGATTCCATTTTTTTGTTGAAATGTTTTTTACGGGATTGTATTATTCGTTTCCGATGTTGAGCTGGCTAAAGAAACCCTGTAGATTTAAAACCTAATTTGATCAATTTCGAGTAGACTTTGCAGTCTCTTGGGAAAGAAACAAAAACGATAAACATTATTGAAACTTTAAACGCATTGAAACACATAGGTGCCAATTCAAATTTCACCACTATAGGTACATTTAATCTAATATATATCATATACTCTAATATACAAAATAAACGTAGTACGGGTATGTACCAAATCAATTCAAACTTGAAGAATGTGTTGTATTCGAAACTGACCGTAGTATGAATCTGAAAAGTATAAGTATCGTAACTTTTTAAAAACTCAAACAAAAAAGGAAAACAATTGTTTTAATCCATTGTTCCTGCTTTCAAGGTACTAAAATATATTCAATTATTAAATAAACTTAAAATAAATTAAATGAAATGCCTGATTTGTGCAAAATGTGTGATTAAATCGCCTAAATACTTTGACTTATAAAATAGCAATAACTACCCACTGGAGATACCATATTAAAATGACCTTGCATTCCATTAGCAAACGGTACTCCACCCTTACACCTTCGCGCTCCCACCGTAAACAAAAATAAACGCAAACATTATCCATGCTGCTATCCACAGTTCCAAAACTAAAAACTCAACTGCTTCCCTGTGCAACCCCGCGCAACACCAATTACCTTTTGCTGTCAACAGTGTGCGGGACAGCAAAACAGAAACAACAACCATAAATGAAATGAGTTGTCAACATCACACCACACTCAGTGTCGTATCGGTAGCATAGTATGAGAAAAAACAATAACACACACACATACATACACAAAACAAGATGGCAGCAACGATACAAGTGTACAAAAAGGAAGATAAAAAAGGACAGCCTGGACAAGTACCGAAATGGCTGAGAAGAAAATTAAAAATTATTAAAATTCGGTTTGAAGCACTTTTTGCCCCGTTCCGTTTCACTACTCTCTGCACTCGCTTTTTATCCCACTCCCACTCACACTCCTTCTCGCTGTCACGTGATGAAAGAAAAAGAACACCTCGGCACCGGAAAGCTTAGCACGACTGGACAAACAAATGCCCGTGTGCTCTATCGCTTTCATCTCCGGAAACTGGATCCCGATCGCTTCAAAAGGGAGGGTTGGGAGGGAGCGTAAGAGCAAGGGGAAGGAAAGCTCGGATGTCCTCTAACGGATCGTCGCTTCCCGAAAAAAGCTGTCCAGCATCAAGTGTACAAGTGCCAGCGCAGATGGTGCTGATGGCAGAAGACAATTTTCTGGAAGCTCTCTCCCACAACCCGTAAGCGTGTCCCGGAAGAGCCAGCGTGTTGTGACTGAGCAGGAAGAACCGAGGGGCGGCAATAACAAAACAAAAAAAAAACTGGCGAACTTTCCCTTCGGGTGAAACATTATGCACAGGGGGGAAAGGGTGCATGAAAATTCGGGTGGTTTTACGAGTTGTTTTAGATTGTTTCATAACTGTTTCGGGTGTGTTTTGTGAAAAGACCTTCGTCGCAGTGGGGCAAGGGGTTTTGGGAGGATTTAAAAAGGATGAATGGGTGGGGAAGTAGAGGGAATCGGGCCAGGAGCGCACTCCCGTGTACACATCCGTCCGGAAGCCCGGACACTGGTTTCGTTCACCATTCGTTCGCCGGGGAAACTTGCCTTGGTCGGTTCATCCTGATTGCACAACGCCAGCATACAGAGCTGGGCTTGCGGATAGTGTTAGTTATCTTCACCGGCAGCAGTACGAGATAGTTTTCCATTCTCCCTCTTTTTTCACATCATTCCGTAACACACACACACACACACACACCGATGAAGTCCCGGGACACACTTGCTCAATATTTTCGGTACACGCTTTCGCTCCGTGGTGCCGTTCTTATCATCATTTCTTCAGCGACGCTTCCGTGCACAGCCACACACACACACACACACACACACACACACACACACACACACACACACACACACACACACACACACACACACACACACACACACACACACACACACACACACACACACACACACACACACACACACACACAGAGCTCTTTTAGCGCTTTGCCCATCTCTGCCCAGCGTTAGTTTATATAAAGTTTTCACAACACATCGTTGCGTGTGCTGGAGGCAAGACACTGGGACTCGGGCGGTTGTCTCTCGCTCTAATTTGTCACCATTTGGGTGAAAGTCACGTACCGCAAGCTCATTATATTCGCTCATATTTCGAGCGGAGGGAACCGTTTGGTGTGTTGTTTATTCTTCGTGGCGTTGGTTTTTTTGGGCAGTGAAGGGGGAAAGGGAGAAGGTAGTCATTACGCGGTATGATTGAGTTATGGACTTTGCAGCTGGACACGGCTGTCTACAGTGAATCGTTAGTCCGAACCGTGCACGTGAGGATGGAACGCTTACTAATGGAACAGACATGAGGTTGAAGAAATATGAGCTTTTGCTACATTTTAATATACAGTAAGGTCGAAAAAAAAGGATATAATAAAGCAAGAGTTGTTTAATCGATTAAACAACATGTATTTAACATCAGTAAACTGTATATACATTCATTTTTTTGAAATAATCTTTAAAAGTATTATTTGTTTGATGCAAAAGTAATGAATTATATGTGGTTACGTTATTCATAAAATGATGCTGTGAAACACTTTGTTCCTGACAAGATATTTTAAAATGTTCGATTTTCATTGTTAAATCACGGACGCTATGCCATAAAAGGTAAGAACTGCTAGAAATGAAAATTTAAAATGTAGTCTTCACTTTTCAATCCAAGATATGAAGCAAAAACGAATGTTGATACAAATCGATACAAATGAATACATTAAACTTTAAAATGAACTACAAATGAATACATACATTAAAAAAAAAAACAAAAACATCGAAATGAATTGTCGTAATAGAAAGCATTGGAATCGACACAGTTCTTAAACTAGTACAGAAACTGATCATGAGCTCTAGCTGGTCGCGACAGTGTACCAAAACCGATCGTGGAATCGATCATGAGCCCAAAAAAGTCCTGGTACTGATACAGAACTCATCCTGGTCCTGGAAGCTATCATGAAACCATACCGGTCCTAGAAATGATCATGAACACATTCTGGTCCTGAAACTGAACAGGAACCTCTACCAGTTCTGTATCTGATCAGGAACCTCTACCGGTCCTGGAACCAATCATGTATCAATACAGATCTCGGATAATGAACTCATACCGCTCCTGAAATAGCTTCCGCTTTTATTGCATTACTGGAACTACACCTGTACATGTTTAGGATCGAATTTTGATGGTCTTGGTCTGGAACCGATACACTTCCAGTTTCAATCGAGTGGCTGATTCCTCTATTCGACAAACCATACTCTGCAGTGCATGTGCAGCGTAGGAAATAATGAAGTAATTTTAGCCCAATTTGTATACTGATAATCGGCAGCTTAAAGGCCGGGCTACACTGATCGTACTCCGTAGTGTAATTTCGATTTTCACTAGCGCATCTGGCGGCGACTGACCGAAGCATTTTGCCAAACAATTTGCCGCTTCAGAAATATGTTATTTTTCCATGTTTTGTACTTAATTCAGACGAGAAAAGTTTTTTTAAAGGTAGATGAACGTGTCTTGCACGCGTTTTCATGACAAAAAACGATGGAAAAACTACTTAATTTTGAGATCCGGCGTGACTATTCCCTCGATGACCAAAAAAAGCTTCCACCAGCCGCCGCAAAATGCGCTAGTGAAAATCGAAATTACACTAGTGAGTACGGACAGTGTCCGACGGCCTTAATGATTTTTTACTGATTTACAATTGCTGTGTGTGCCTAAAATTTATATCAAAATATAAATAGATTTGATTAAGTTTTTGATTTACTGATACCTTTTACACTTACCTTTCATATCTACACCCAGTCTCGTGAAAATTATGGCAATATTTCATCAACATATGTCCTTTATCCATTTAAATGTTGATGAATTTCTCGAAATATGAAACTGAGTTCGTGTTAGTGACATACCTTTCAAATAAATGTGACATTTCTCTGCTGTATGTTGGAATTTATACCTTTAGCTACCAAGAATTGATAATCAAATCCTTTACCCCTTCCTAGAAAAATACTTGACATTTTGGTCCGATCTGAAAATCATACTTCACCACGTTCCAATTATATCCCGCATGCCCGATTGCACTTCATCGTACAGATGACCGCTGGTTGGAGCTATTTCAATTGCTCTTACTGCAGCACACAGTCACTTGATGGTTTTTGTTTCCCACGAACCAGGCTGTCGATAAAGTGTATTCGTCAATCAGTACAGTGCAGCTGGTGAAATGACAATACAAAAATGCACATAAACCGTGACAGTGCGCCGCAGGAAATCAACGATGATTGTTTTTTTCTTTCTGGTTTTTTTTTATTTTCATGCTGTCAATGTAAAATTGCAATAAAAAAGGGGAAAAAACAATTGACAATAAACCTACTACAAAACGAGCACTCGAACGAGTCCTTCCTAAACAAAAAAAAACACATAAAAGGGGGTTTATGATTTTTGTGAAAATTTTATTTAAAAATGCTGTTTTATTATTGATCGTTTGATCGCGTTAGCGGTTTTACAATATTGTTTCCCATACCATGTGTTGTCACCACTTTTTTTTTACTTCATGTTTATACCCTCATTGCGTTTTTCCTCTGTTCAATTTCACAGTTGCCAATCAATTCCCAATTCTGTTCGATACTCCATGGTGGCTTTTAGGAAATGGGGACGCTTTTGTTCATTATTTGCGCTTTCAAAAACGTCCCTCATCAAAGCATCCGTATTGCCTGATGGGCCTTGGGTGTTTTTTATTATGTTTTATCTTCATTTACACATCACTTCCCTACGCTTCATTGAGTCCATCCAGTAATAGAGTCGATTTACAGCTACAGTAGTTGTTACAGATTGCAGTGTGCGTTGTTTTTTTCGCATTGTTGTCTCTTTCATGCTCATTACTTTCCCACAGTGCTTTTCGCGCGTCACTTCTACACCCTATACTTGAGTCACGTTTTAATTGATTTCAACCTGTTTCACTGCTCGCTGCACTAACATCCTAAAAGCTCGCACCCGCCCTCAATCAAGCTCTGAAACGGAAAATATGGGATAGCTAGCGTATGATTTGGCCATTGTTTGGTTCGCTTTTTGTTTTGTTTGTTTTGCATAAATCTCTTGGCTGGTCTTTATTGCGGTTCGTTGCAGTGTGGGTGCGGTTGCTTCAGGCGACGCGTTCGTTTTTTTTAAATTCGTTATTCCCTTTTGCACGGTTTGCTGTGATGCAGGCACACAGCAAAGCATTAAACAAAAAATAAATAAATGACAGCCAGATAGGTTGACACCTTTTCTGCGCTGCTGAACAGAACGTTTGCATGAAAGGTTTGAGTGGTTTATTTACAGTTCGTTAATTTTGAGACTTAGTCATGCAAATAAAATGTTGAATTAAACATAACCCTACTGTCAAAACGAAGCTCTTTGGCTGTCAAATTGTAAAAAAAAAAACAACGCATTTGTGAGACTTTTTGACGCTATCCGTAATGCAATTCACTCAGTCGCTCATCCCACACCGTTCGAAACCATTTGAGCTTGTTAGAGAGACACATATCAAAAAGAAGCCATTCCAGCCAAATACACTTTGTATAGAATTTTTTCCCTCCCATTCTCCCCCTGGTGCTGGTTCTGGCCATCACTACAGTCTTATTTCTAAGCTTTTTACACTGCACCGACAAACGGGGTGAGCTGGCAACACAGGAGCTGCCACCGTTCAAAATCAACGTCGTCGTCCTATTGCCTTCCCACTGCTATGCAGCTCGGTTTCGCTATCGCTTCCACACGATTGTACGCTTCGTGTGGTTTTGTTTCGTTATTTTGCTTCTGCTGTCTGCTCTACTAATCACTAGCATCTCACTCACTTACCTCTTGCAGTAGTTGGTTGGGCGGTGCGATTATATACACATACACAGAGAGGATATACGGGGTGTTTTTTGTTGCTGTTGCTTTCAATCGTTCGCTTTCCCGTCCGCCACCGAAGTGCTACCGAAAATGTACAGCTGCTACGCGAGCGGCATTAAGCACAGGCGTGTTAGAAGGTTAGACTACTTACAACTTGCAGCCAACTAAATATCGCCGACAATACTGTTGCTGTCTCGGATTTGATAGCTACGGGGACCGAGGGATAGTACTGCTGCGAGTGGGGTTATGTTTTTTTTCTCCTTTCCGTGTCTCTCTAACTCCCTGCCTTCGTTACGAGCCAGTAATGTAATACGATTTATCATGCCCTTCACGGTGCACATCTTCATTGTTGCTGTGTGCGAATTTTGTGCCATTGCTTGTCGAAATCAGTTCAATCCCCCTGGTTTTGCCCCATCTTTCTCTCGTCCAGGCCGGGGGAAATAAAATCATCACTATCGATCATCGTACATCGAGGCTCGACCCGCCGTGGGCCGCTTTGCATTTCTCCCCTTCATCCACCGCCCAAACGGTCCGTTACAGCTTGTCGAGCAGGTTGGACACGAGCAGCGGGGCAGCTAGCGGGGCACCGTTCGGATCGAGGGCGGTCGTACCGGAGGGCTGCTGCCGTTTCGGTTTGTGCCGTGATTTGGACCATTTTTTCGTTTTCCCACTGCCCTTACCGTTGTGGGTGGATGGCGGTTCCGGTGCCGCACTGTGGGCAGCGGTGGGAGACGCCGATGCTGCTGCCAGTTTGCAGGCCTTCAGCGAGCTGGGAATGTGCTCCGACCGGTTGCAGTGTGGCGTGCGCAGTATTCGTATGCTTATTTCGGCCGGTTCCGCCGGGGGCCGTGGGTCCGTCTGCTTTCTGCAGTTTATTTTGGACTGTGAAAAAATAGTGAAACAAGAAAAAAAAACTGATTTGAAATACTTTTTTTTATTTCACAATCAAAAATACATTTCTAATGGAGACGCCTGGTTGTTCATGGGAAGAGCACACAAAACACCAGGCGTCTCCATCCGAAGTAAAGTTGCAACGCAACGCGACGAAACAAACACGCCAGCAATCGTACAGAATCCATCAAAATCACGCCTCTACGCCGGTCGCTCCTACTTCCTGCTTCATTCGGTCCGAGAAAATCACTTACGCAATCTTTTATGCTTCCGGTGTCTTCCCTCGTGGTGGGCCCACTGTCGCCATTCACAATAGTGCTGCCGGTGCCGGTGTTAGTGCTGCTGCTGCTGCTGCTGCTGGTGCTGCCACTTCCACCGCTGCTTCCACTACTACTACTGCCACTGTCGTATATCATCGCCCGGTTGCGAAGCTCGTGCTTTATGCTCCAATCACGGAGATAGATATCGTTCTGTATCGGAATGCCGCCGTTCGATAAGCGAACTATAAATTGCCATCTGAAAAAGATTTATAGACGCACGCGGATCGCATTTTCGGTTAGTAAGAGCAAAGAAAGAGGCTGTGAGGGCTAGGGGAGATTGTGCAATGGGGTAGGTTGCAGTTACGAGTTGATTCGTTTCTCCCATCTTCGTACTTCGTACGCTTTTATTTCTATTTGTTTGACGAAGGCAAGCGAAGGGAACACAGTGGGCGAGGGAGCTGGCGCTGGGTGGTAAAGCATAAAATCAGCTACCCGTTAGCAATGGCACACTCTATTTCGTTCCCCTTTTCTTCTCCAATCCACCATTTACTCAGCTTCTATCGTTGTGTAGCTATTGCTGAAGGTTCAGCCCGCCCGGAATACGAATAGAAAGCTCAGTTGAATGGAACCGGATTTTCACTGCTTCCGCACAAAAACCGGTTGGCTCGTAAATTCCACCCCTTTTGTCCCGGGATCTACATCCCCCCCCCCCGCCCCCAGTAAGATGCAGAGGCACTGGTTTGGAACGCTGGCTCAAGAGTACAAAACCACTTCTGAAAATCCCTTTTTGCCCCTCTCAAAAACCTTGTCGGGCTCGGCTTTTCGGCCCACCGCCAAACCAGTGCCAACCCGTCCAATGGATTTCGGCACTGGCTGACTGGCTGGCTGGCTGTTCGGCAGAGCAGTGTGTTACGCAGCCGGAATGGAAATGCGACGAAGTGCGAATCCGACAGGCAAAACCGCCTAGCTCGTGCGGAAGCTTTGGATCGGTCGACTCGTCGCCAGCAGCGTCGTTGTTGCCGGCGCCGTTTGCAGAATATCGTAGTGTCACCCTGGGATCAAGAATGTCATCTCCGCTAGTGAAGAAAATGAATTATAAATTACACCTGCCCTGCGGGCCATGCTTACTCTATTTTATGCTGTGAGAGCTACTTGATGCTGTAACTAAAATTAAGTTTGCAATTGTGTGGTGCAGGAACGGTCGCTAGCGGTGCAATCATGCTGTAGTGAAGGGTGTTGTGAACGAGGGCTTACTTATTCTTTTTTATGGCTTTTCAACACAACTTAGAGCCACGTGCCTCGTTATTTAATCTCAAAACAGCTTCAAGCTATGCAGGTGATTGGTGCAAACTGAATCCTGTTTGGATCATTCTACTGTTTTTGATTAATTTTGTGAAAAAGAAAGCATCATTATCCGGTATGAATGATAACTAGGATGATATCGAGCTCGGCAAAGTTCGCACTTAGTGCCAATGATGTTGTGCCAAAAGAGGTTTTCTGGTTCTTGGAAGCATTCTTCTTTTTGGCTTGCTCTGATTTTACGCAGTGAGATGAAAAGACAACTGAGGTTCTATGGAGCTTATTCAGGTTTGATCGTCATCATTTATTTATTTATTAATCACAGCGCAATTTGTAGAGGAATAGTCAAAATTAATCAATTTTGAATTAGGGTCATTTGAGCCAAACTTTGTCCATCTTGACTTTGGTGTCGATTCGATTAGGTGTACGAAAGTTAACATAATCAAGAATGGACAAAGCGTCAATAGATCCACTAAGTATTTGATATAAAAATACACACTGTGCCGTCATTTGTTTATATTGGAGAGACTCCAGTACGAAAAAGAGGCACCTAGGGCGGTAAGGAGGGTTAAGTACAATCGTGGGATCCAGGCAATTCTTTGAATTGTTTCTATTCTAGCTATAATGTACTGCGGTGTAGGAGTCCATAAAGCACTCGCAAACTCAACGATTTGATGCACGATAGCATAATACAATGATTTGAGGCTGAACGGGTCTTTGAAAGCTCTACCATTACGAAAAATGAAACTTAATAAGCGGTTTCGTTTTAGAAATGCAGAGCTCGTAATGATCTTGAAACGTTAACCTGCTGTCTAATTGCACACAGAGTTAGTTCTGGGAGCTAAATTTTCTGCGATTTTATAGTTGTCCAGTATTGGAAATCTTCTTCTCGTTAACGTAATCACTGAGCATTTGTAGACGTTGACACTCAAACGATTTGGTGCAAACTAAGTAGTGTAGTGTTAGTAGTGAAGCTATACAGAGAATTCTGAAGTCTCAAGCAGTCATCAGTATAGGAAACAGGCATTAAAATCTTGAAAATTGTCGGCATATTGTAATTTCTGGTAGCTTGACAATCATTGAGCTAAAGCATCGTTAACACCATATCTTGACAGTTTTTCCAATCAACAAAGTCGAATCAACGAAATATATCTTTTTTTATCGTGAGCTTTGATTTCTATTAAAATACATTTTAATACACCATTGAACTATTTTCAAAAGAGTTCAATTAGCGATTGATGGTTTTTGATTTTTGTCTTCTTTGACAAGATAACAAGCAACAACTACCAAAAAGCTCTAAATGTTTAAGGTTCGTGGTGTGCTTCAGTTAGATCTTCAAGAATCTATTGTATAAATATGTTAAAGAGAATATGCAACTGAGCTACTGACACTTTATTTCCTATTGAAACCTCACAATCATGGCTGGACTTTCAACATTATTTTCCTTGTTCAGTTTTTTGTTTTGTTTTGTTCTTTTTTTGTGTATGTTCCTACCATCCTTGAAGGTTTGATTCCAATCAATTGAAAGGTATTTTACATTATCTGTTGGAATCATTATTCCTAGATAACTCTTAAGTCTTGAGGTTTAGCTGAAGAGCCTAACAAATTTTTTTCCAAAACGATGTTTGTTGGAAAGTTTTGGAATGGTTCAGTAGAATCTGAAAACTCCTTTACAGGGGTTTTCAGGAGTTTTCATAGCTATGAGACACTTAATCGGCTCCTTCTTCCGTGGAATGAACTTAATGTAACGAGAATTGTACTCTGTAGCACCCTTGTTTGACAAATCCAATTGGAATTTCGAAGAAGAGTCCTGTCCTACAAGAGTGCCATGTAGTCCAATTTCCAACAAATGGTATTACTTACCATAAAAAAGAGTCAAGGAAGTGTCCCAAAACTATGAGAACCCCTGGAAAGCCCTGCATTTCACCATTAAGTGTTGAAATCAAATGATCTGAAAGCACATATAATCGATTCAAAACATCAATTCGAGACCTCAGTCAGAATGTTTGAAACATGAAACATGAAATTGAAACATCACAGTTGAAAGTAAATCTTTAAACCGCAGTTATGTATTTCTCACAGATCTATAAATAAATTTAAAGTAGTATTCTATCAAAGGGGCTTATCAGTACAACATATCTATCACCCCAACCATATTCACGCGTGCCCCCAGCCCAGCATCTTGTTTCCAGCCTATTTAGCAATGCTCAAACAAGGCCTTCCCACCGTAGAGATGCAATCCGCACCACCCACTGTTTAGCATCTTGCTGTGGGATTTGTTTTACAATCAAAATTATCGTACCATTTAACCGAGCTTCGACCCGACCCGGGCCCCACCCCATCCATATCGAACGATCGCCCTCGACACATTCCGCTCGAGGAAAGAACGCCACCCGACCGGAACGAATTGATTAATGTTCCGGCATGGGCCGAGCATTCGCAATGAAAGCATATCTTCATCGCACCATCGAACCCATTCGTGAACCGTTTCCCCAAGGCAAGGGATGTGCGGGCTGTTAACATATCACACTTACCTCAGCACCATTTGATGTAATCGCGACTGTTGTCCCATTTTGCGTAGACAGCGACAGGCACCAATCACGGATAATTGATGAGTTTCCATTATTTTGATCCCTTCCTGGTATTGTTTGAACGCTTCCAGCAGCATGTCTGTCTCAGCGTGAAGAGGTGGAGAGAGAGAGAGACACACAGTGAGAAAATGCAACAAAGAAAAGGAGACAAAAATTAGAAACCGAAGCGAAAGAATAAAAAAAAGCAAAGAAAGGCTAACGAAGGGGCTAGCCCCAAGCGGGAAGGAATGGGTGGTTTCGGTCGTGTGCTAATGCAATCGATCATGTCCCATCCACAGCACAGCACACAACAAAGGGAAAAGGAGGAAAAAATACCGTCAATAAAAATGGGCTCCACAGCAGTACGGAACGGGCCGAACAAATAACGAACGAGCGCGTTGGATGGGGGACAGACCGAACAGGGATAAATAATTTACACGTACTTTGCTCCATCAGCCAGTCGCCGTACTGCCGGCGCAGGTCCGCATTGTACGGGTTGAGGCGGACGACGCGGGCCAGCAGCCGACCGGCAGCTGCCGGCTGCCCACCGTACAGCTTCACCAGCTCCAGGTAAGCCGCGGTAAAGAGCGGTTCCAGCTGAATGCAGCGCTCCAGCATCCGGATCGCGTCGCTCGTACGATTCGATTTTCTGTGCGGAAAGAGAAAGAAGGTGGAATGATGAGATGAAATTGATTAGAAATGGCAAGCACTGTGTATCGTTTTGGATCGGTTGTTCACTCAGACAGTGTGCGAGTAGTAAAAATCGGAAACGAAAGACCTTTCAGCGAGCGACGCCGAGCCGGGCGGGCGGTAGGACCGTCCTGGTAGGTCGTACCGCTAATGGCAAAGAGCCAAATTACAAGCAAAACATCCGTCTGTTTTCTGCTTTGCTCTTTTCAGTGAGAAGCAGAGAAAGTGAGGCAAAGAGTCGTAACAAGTTCCATCTTTACGCGTTCGACGAGTTGAAGTGGATGAATATTTTATAATCCTTTTCATCTAAAGGTACTAGTCTTTATGGGTGTGTCTTGTGTGTGTGTGTGTGTGTGTATGTGAGTAGGAAGCTATATTCGAGTTTGTATCCTTTTAACTGCTTCACTTCACCATTTGGCGGACGCTGGTGTAGCCGCTGCCGCGGGATAAAATCGGAACCAAACCCACCGGACCACAGCTACAAATTTTCACGTAAATAAATGGGAAAAGAAGACGGCGGGGAAATCGACTCCGAAAGCACGTTCATGCCGTGCGGCGTGCTTTTATTTCCTTTTGCAGCCAGTTCACTATTTACAATCAACTCGCCATCATCAACGTTTTCCAATTGGATGGCGGGGAGAAAGTGGACGGAAGATTCTATCCGTCCAACCGAACGTTTCGAGCGGCGGGCAGCGCGTGCACACGGGCGTTGGTTCGTTCGGTCGGAAAGCCAATAATGGTCACGATCATTATCATGAAAATGATGATGTAAGCTGTTCGACGTGTTTTCCCCCGTCTGGCTTTTCCTTCGAGCGGCGGTTTTGTCTACACCAGTTGTGCTGTTTTGTCAGCTCTGTCATCTTGTCGTTAATTTTGATGACAAGCGCCGCCACGAACACACTCACACAAAAACATTCCCACCCCACCAGGAGAAGGAGAGAAGGTTGACATTTCCCTACACCGCACTGGACGAGCTTTCGCTAAAGTTCACACCACGCTGTTTGAACGACGCTGTTTGAAGGCGTTCGTTTCACGCAATGCGCGCAAGAAGCATTCCACCCAGGGGCAATAGTGCTTACAACTGTGTACCGCTTTCCCCTACCTTCCCCTCAACCCGTCAAAACTAGCGCTCGCTGCACGACCAACACTTTTCCGCTCGTGAAATGTCAAATGACGACCACCACGGGCAACAGAAAAAGCCGTTGTACGTGGAGGCGCGCGTATTCGCGCGAAAGACAGTTTGCTCGCTGGCTTGCTTTGGTACGAGCTTTGAAATGAAGTTTTTTTTTCAACCTTTCTCTTTCAGACCCTCTCGTTTTCTTTTGCTCTTGCGTTACATGCGACGACGGGTTGCAACTGTTGCCGGCGCTTTCACGTCACGGCCCTGAGTTAAACGAGTTGGGTTAATTTGGTGATGACAACACTTGCCCGGCTCGCGACCACTCCCGCCCGATTGTGTTGGACTGACATGAATTTTAATTTTAAAGTTTTGTTTTTGGTGGATGCAGCGGAGGGGCGCGGCGGGGTTGGGGGTTTGTTTTGATTTTCGATGAATTTTCCACGGTTCAAGGCATTTGCATGCCATTTGCATAATCCGTTGTTGGCTTTAAAGTGAACGGGACATTTTGGTTTTGTTTTATTTATTTTTTTTTAAACTCAGGACAATGTTGCAGTTCATTGGTGGTCTAGCAATAATGTTCATTTTAAAATTATGGTCCACAGCACGTTGGAGTTTGCGGGCTGTGGATTTGTGTTGCCGAAGTTACAAAAAAAATCTTGTGTAATATATTATTATTTTAAGAGTGAATGGTGCTTTTTCTGACAGTTTAGTTGTTCACTGCCAAAAATTCAGAATATGGGTAAACCACTCCAAGGTTTTCAGGATAGTTATATGCACGTATACACCAATCTGCTGAAAAGCCGCAGTTCAAAACCTCGCGGATTTCCCACGATAAAAATGAATGTGGTCGGGTCGCACAGTTCATGTTTTTCGTGTGCTATCTGGTATAAAAATCTTCCCAACAATCAAGTAGGAAGAACATCTTGCCTAATATGAGAACAGGTCGATGCAAAGACCATTGCTAGGTTACTATTTTCAGCTTGCTTTTGACAGTTTGATGAAAAAGTGTTTACAAACACAAACGGCTAATAATTAACAGGGAAATATGGACATATTTACTGTATACAGAAACATTGATACTATTTTCATTTCTATTTACTTTCAATTAAACACTGGAACAATATGCATATCGTCCTTTGCTTATACCCCGGTGACGAATGATAAAAGAGATCTTTGAATAAAATCAGCTATAGCACACAGAATGTTTGCAATCAGCACCAAAAATTCAACCCAAAACACCAAAAAACACTGCCATTCGCTTCATAGTAATAAAAAATGTTTAATTTAACTTTTCAAATTTGCCCATGGCATTCTGTCAATTTGTTCTAAACGTCTCGACCTGTTCTTTCATGTATTTCGGTAGCGACGAACCTATTTTCGTCGTTCCAATTGCACCAAATTCCAATTGGACCAATATTTAGTGAACCATCTTTCAAAATTCATCTTTGAGAATTTAGGCTGTCAAATTGCATCGGCAAGCTAGTGAATATTCGCCTCAGAGAGACATTCATCTTGAAAATGACAGGAGTGTTCATCTTAAATAAACAATTCATCTTGAAGGGACTACAGCTAAGAGAGAATCAACTGTAGCTCTCAATTAAAAAAAAGATTGATTCTTTGCTTTACATGTCTCATACAGCAAATAAATCATTTGATTGACCGTTTAATGCTGCTATAACACCACCGACAAACCGACGTGACACTGGCGTTACAAAAGTGTCCCACACGAA
>NC_054085.1:9975826-10038658 GCF_017562075.2 Anopheles merus
TATCCATTTAAATGTTGATGAATTTCTCGAAATATGAAACTGAGTTCGTGTTAGTGACATACCTTCAAATAAATGTGACAGTTCTCTCTGTATGTTGGAATTTATACCTTAGCTACCAAGAATGATAATCAAATCCTTTACCCCCTTCCTAGAAAAATACTTGACATTTTGGTCCGATCTGAAAATCATACTTCACCACGTTCCAATTATATCCCGCATGCCCGATTGCACTTCATCGTACAGATGACCGCTGGTTGGAGCTATTTCAATTGCGCTCTACTGCAGCACCCAGTCACTTGATGGTTTTTGTTTCCCACGAACCAGGCTGTCGATAAAGTGTATTCGTCAATCAGTAACAGTGCAGCTGGTTGAAATGACATACAAAATGCACATAAACCGTGACAGTGCGCCGCAGGAAATCAACGATGATTGTTTTTTCTTTCTGGGTTTTTTTTATTTTCATGCTGTCAATGTAAAAATTGCAATAAAAAAGGGGAAAAAACAATTGACAATAAACCTACTACAAACGAGCACTCGAACGAGTCCTTCCTAAACAAAAAAAACACATAAAGGGGGTTTATGATTTTTGTGAAAATTTTATTTAAAAATGCTGTTTTATTATTGATCGTTTGATCGCGTTAGCGGTTTTACAATATTGTTTCCCATACCATGTGTTGTCACCACTTTTTTTACTTCATGTTTATACCCTCATTGCGTTTTTCCTCTGTTCAATTTCACAGTTGCCAATCAATTCCCAATTCTGTTCGATACTCCATGGTGGCTTTTAGGAAATGGGGACGCTTTTGTTCATTATTTGCGCTTTCAAAAACGTCCCTCATCAAAGCATCCGTATTGCCTGATGGGCCTTGGGTGTTTTTTATTATGTTTTATCTTCATTTACACATCACTTCCCTACGCTTCATTGAGTCCATCCAGTAATAGAGTCGATTTACAGCTACAGTAGTTGTTACAGATTGCAGTGTGCGTTGTTTTTTTCGCATTGTTGTCTCTTTCATGCTCATTACTTTCCCACAGTGCTTTTCGCGCGTCACTTCTACACCCTATACTTGAGTCACGTTTTAATTGATTTCAACCTGTTTCACTGCTCGCTGCACTAACATCCTAAAAGCTCGCACCCGCCCTCAATCAAGCTCTGAAACGGAAATGGGATAGCTAGCGTATGATTTGGCCATTGTTTGGTTCGCTTTTTTTTTGTTTTTTTTGCATAAATCTCTTGGCTGGTCTTTATTGCGGTTCGTTGCAGTGTGGGTGCGGTTGCTTCAGGCGACGCGTTCGTTTTTTTTTTAAATTCGTTATTCCCTTTGCACGGTTTGCTGTGATGCAGGCACACAGCAAAGCATTAAACAAAAATAAATAAATGACAGCCAGATAGGTTGACACCTTTTCTGCGCTGCTGAACAGAACGTTTGCATGAAAGGTTTGAGTGGTTTATTTACAGTTCGTTAATTTTGAGACTTAGTCATGCAAATAAAATGTTGAATTAAACATAACCCTACTGTCAAAACGAAGCTCTTTGGCTGTCAATTGTAAAAAAAAAACAACGCATTTGTGAGACTTTTTGACGCTATCCGTAATGCAATTCACTCAGTCGCTCATCCCACACCGTTCGAAACCATTTGAGCTTGTTAGAGAGACACATATCAAAAGAAGCCATTCCAGCCAAATACACTTTGTATAGAATTTTTCCCTCCCATTCTCCCCCCTGGTGCTGGTTCTGGCCATCACTACAGTCTTATTTCTAAGCTTTTTACACTGCACCGACAAACGGGTGAGCTGGCAACACAGGAGCTGCCACCGTTCAAAATCAACGTCGTCGTCCTATTGCCTTCCCACTGCTATGCAGCTCGGTTTCGCTATCGCTTCCACACGATTGTACGCTTCGTGTGGTTTTGTTTCGTTATTTTGCTTCTGCTGTCTGCTCTACTAATCACTAGCATCTCACTCACTTACCTCTTGCAGTAGTTGGTTGGGCGGTGCGATTATATACACATACACAGAGAGGATATACGGGGTGTTTTTTGTTGCTGTTGCTTTCAATCGTTCGCTTTCCCGTCCGCCACCGAAGTGCTACCGAAAATGTACAGCTGCTACGCGAGCGGCATTAAGCACAGGCGTGTTAGAAGGTTAGACTACTTACAACTTGCAGCCAACTAAATATCGCCGACAATACTGTTGCTGTCTCGGATTTGATAGCTACGGGGACCGAGGGATAGTACTGCTGCGAGTGGGGTTATGTTTTTTTTCTCCTTTCCGTGTCTCTCTAACTCCCTGCCTTCGTTACGAGCCAGTAATGTAATACGATTTATCATGCCCTTCACGGTGCACATCTTCATTGTTGCTGTGTGCGAATTTTGTGCCATTGCTTGTCGAAATCAGTTCAATCCCCCTGGTTTTGCCCCATCTTTCTCTCGTCCAGGCCGGGGGAAATAAAATCATCACTATCGATCATCGTACATCGAGGCTCGACCCGCCGTGGGCCGCTTTGCATTTCTCCCCTTCATCCACCGCCCAAACGGTCCGTTACAGCTTGTCGAGCAGGTTGGACACGAGCAGCGGGGCAGCTAGCGGGGCACCGTTCGGATCGAGGGCGGTCGTACCGGAGGGCTGCTGCCGTTTCGGTTTGTGCCGTGATTTGGACCATTTTTTTCGTTTTCCCACTGCCCTTACCGTTGTGGGTGGATGGCGGTTCCGGTGCCGCACTGTGGGCAGCGGTGGGGACGCCGATGCTGCTGCCAGTTTGCAGGCCTTCAGCGAGCTGGGAATGTGCTCCGACCGGTTGCAGTGTGGCGTGCGCAGTATTCGTATGCTTATTTCGGCCGGTTCCGCCGGGGGCCGTGGGTCCGTCTGCTTTCTGCAGTTTATTTTGGACTGTGAAAAAATAGTGAAACAAGAAAAAAAAACTGATTTGAAATACTTTTTTTTATTTCACAATCAAAAATACATTTCTAATGGAGACGCCTGGTTGTTCATGGGAAGAGCACACAAAACACCAGGCGTCTCCATCCGAAGTAAAGTTGCAACGCAACGCGACGAAACAAACACGCCAGCAATCGTACAGAATCCATCAAAATCACGCCTCTACGCGGTCGCTCCTACTTCCTGCTTCATTCGGTCCGAGAAAATCACTTACGCAATCTTTTATGCTTCCGGTGTCTTCCCTCGTGGTGGGCCCACTGTCGCCATTCACAATAGTGCTGCCGGTGCCGGTGTTAGTGCTGCTGCTGCTGCTGCTGCTGGTGCTGCCACTTCCACCGCTGCTTCCACTACTACTACTGCCACTGTCGTATATCATCGCCCGGTTGCGAAGCTCGTGCTTTATGCTCCAATCACGGAGATAGATATCGTTCTGTATCGGAATGCCGCCGTTCGATAAGCGAACTATAAATTGCCATCTGAAAAAGATTTATAGACGCACGCGGATCGCATTTTTCGGTTAGTAAGAGCAAAGAAAGAGGCTGTGAGGGCTAGGGGAGATTGTGCAATGGGGTAGGTTGCAGTTACGAGTTGATTCGTTTCTCCCATCTTCGTACTTCGTACGCTTTTATTTCTATTTGTTTGACGAAGGCAAGCGAAGGGAACACAGTGGGCGAGGGAGCTGGCGCTGGGTGGTAAAGCATAAAATCAGCTACCCGTTAGCAATGGCACACTCTATTTCGTTCCCCTTTTCTTCTCCAATCCACCATTTACTCAGCTTCTATCGTTGTGTAGCTATTGCTGAAGGTTCAGCCCGCCCGGAATACGAATAGAAAGCTCAGTTGAATGGAACCGGATTTTCACTGCTTCCGCACAAAAACCGGTTGGCTCGTAAATTCCACCCCTTTTGTCCCGGGATCTACATCCCCCCCCCCCGCCCCCAGTAAGATGCAGAGGCACTGGTTTGGAACGCTGGCTCAAGAGTACAAAACCACTTCTGAAAATCCCTTTTTGCCCCTCTCAAAAACCTTGTCGGGCTCGGCTTTTCGGCCCACCGCCAAACCAGTGCCAACCCGTCCAATGGATTTCGGCACTGGCTGACTGGCTGGCTGGCTGTTCGGCAGAGCAGTGTGTTACGCAGCCGGAATGGAAATGCGACGAAGTGCGAATCCGACAGGCAAAACCGCCTAGCTCGTGCGGAAGCTTTGGATCGGTCGACTCGTCGCCAGCAGCGTCGTTGTTGCCGGCGCCGTTTGCAGAATATCGTAGTGTCACCCTGGGATCAAGAATGTCATCTCCGCTAGTGAAGAAAATGAATTATAAATTACACCTGCCCTGCGGGCCATGCTTACTCTATTTTATGCTGTGAGAGCTACTTGATGCTGTAACTAAAATAAGTTTGCAATTGTGTGGTGCAGGAACGGTCGCTAGCGGTGCAATCATGCTGTAGTGAAGGGTGTTGTGAACGAGGGCTTACTTATTCTTTTTTATGGCTTTTCAACACAACTTAGAGCCACGTGCCTCGTTATTTAATCTCAAAACAGCTTCAAGCTATGCAGGTGATTGGTGCAAACTGAATCCTGTTTGGATCATTCTACTGTTTTTGATTAATTTTGTGAAAAAGAAAGCATCATTATCCGGTATGAATGATAACTAGGATGATATCGAGCTCGGCAAAGTTCGCACTTAGTGCCAATGATGTTGTGCCAAAAGAGGTTTTCTGGTTCTTGGAAGCATTCTTCTTTTTGGCTTGCTCTGATTTTACGCAGTGAGATGAAAAGACAACTGAGGTTCTATGGAGCTTATTCAGGTTTGATCGTCATCATTTATTTATTTATTAATCACAGCGCAATTTGTAGAGGAATAGTCAAAATTAATCAATTTTGAATTAGGGTCATTTGAGCCAAACTTTGTCCATCTTGACTTTGGTGTCGATTCGATTAGGTGTACGAAAGTTAACATAATCAAGAATGGACAAAGCGTCAATAGATCCACTAAGTATTTGATATAAAAATACACACTGTGCCGTCATTTGTTTATATTGGAGAGACTCCAGTACGAAAAAGAGGCACCTAGGGCGGTAAGGAGGGTTAAGTACAATCGTGGGATCCAGGCAATTCTTTGAATTGTTTCTATTCTAGCTATAATGTACTGCGGTGTAGGAGTCCATAAAGCACTCGCAAACTCAACGATTTGATGCACGATAGCATAATACAATGATTTGAGGCTGAACGGGTCTTTGAAAGCTCTACCATTACGAAAAATGAAACTTAATAAGCGGTTTCGTTTTAGAAATGCAGAGCTCGTAATGATCTTGAAACGTTAACCTGCTGTCTAATTGCACACAGAGTTAGTTCTGGGAGCTAAATTTTCTGCGATTTTATAGTTGTCCAGTATTGGAAATCTTCTTCTCGTTAACGTAATCACTGAGCATTTGTAGACGTTGACACTCAAACGATTTGGTGCAAACTAAGTAGTGTAGTGTTAGTAGTGAAGCTATACAGAGAATTCTGAAGTCTCAAGCAGTCATCAGTATAGGAAACAGGCATTAAAATCTTGAAAATTGTCGGCATATTGTAATTTCTGGTAGCTTGACAATCATTGAGCTAAAGCATCGTTAACACCATATCTTGACAGTTTTTCCAATCAACAAAGTCGAATCAACGAAATATCTTTTTTTATCGTGAGCTTTGATTTCTATTAAAATACATTTTAATACACCATTGAACTATTTTCAAAAGAGTTCAATTAGCGATTGATGGTTATAGATTTTTCTCTTCTTTGACAAGATAACAAGTAACAACTACCAAAACGCTCTAAATGTTTAAGGTCCGTGGTGTGCTTCAGTTAGATCTTCAAGAATCTATTGTATAAATATGTTAAAGAGAATATGCAACTGAGCCACTGACACTTTATTTCCTATTGAAACCTCACAATCATGGCTGGACTTTCAACATTATTTTCCTTGTTCAGTTTTTTGTTTTGTTTTGTTCTTTTTTTGTGTATGTTCCTACCATCCTTGAAGGTTTGATTCCAATCAATTGAAAGGTATTTTACATTATCTGTTGGAATCATTATTCCTAGATAACTCTTAAGTCTTGAGGTTTAGCTGAAGAGCCTAACAAATTTTTTTCCAAAACGATGTTTGTTGGAAAGTTTTGGAATGGTTCAGTAGAATCTGAAAACTCCTTTACAGGGGTTTTCAGGAGTTTTCATAGCTATGAGACACTTAATCGGCTCCTTCTTCCGTGGAATGAACTTAATGTAACGAGAATTGTACTCTGTAGCACCCTTGTTTTGACAAATCCAATTGGAATTTCGAAGAAGAGTCCTGTCCTACAAGAGTGCCATGTAGTCCAATTTCCAACAAATGGTATTACTTACCATAAAAAAGAGTCAAGGAAGTGTCCCAAAACTATGAGAACCCCTGGAAAGCCCTGCATTTCACCATTAAGTGTTGAAATCAAATGATCTGAAAGCACATATAATCGATTCAAAACATCAATTCGAGACCTCAGTCAGAATGTTTGAAACATGAAACATGAAATTGAAACATCACAGTTGAAAGTAAATCTTTAAACCGCAGTTATGTATTTCTCACAGATCTATAAATAAATTTAAAGTAGTATTCTATCAAAGGGGCTTATCAGTACAACATATCTATCACCCCAACCATATTCACGCGTGCCCCCAGCCCAGCATCTTGTTTCCAGCCTATTTAGCAATGCTCAAACAAGGCCTTCCCACCGTAGAGATGCAATCCGCACCACCCACTGTTTAGCATCTTGCTGTGGGATTTGTTTTACAATCAAAATTATCGTACCATTTAACCGAGCTTCGACCCGACCCGGGCCCCACCCCATCCATATCGAACGATCGCCCTCGACACATTCCGCTCGAGGAAAGAACGCCACCCGACCGGAACGAATTGATTAATGTTCCGGCATGGGCCGAGCATTCGCAATGAAAGCATATCTTCATCGCACCATCGAACCCATTCGTGAACCGTTTCCCCAAGGCAAGGGATGTGCGGGCTGTTAACATATCACACTTACCTCAGCACCATTTGATGTAATCGCGACTGTTGTCCCATTTTGCGTAGACAGCGACAGGCACCAATCACGGATAATTGATGAGTTTCCATTATTTTGATCCCTTCCTGGTATTGTTTGAACGCTTCCAGCAGCATGTCTGTCTCAGCGTGAAGAGGTGGAGAGAGAGAGAGACACACAGTGAGAAAATGCAACAAAGAAAAGGAGACAAAAATTAGAAACCGAAGCGAAAGAATAAAAAAAAGCAAAGAAAGGCTAACGAAGGGGCTAGCCCCAAGCGGGAAGGAATGGGTGGTTTCGGTCGTGTGCTAATGCAATCGATCATGTCCCATCCACAGCACAGCACACAACAAAGGGAAAAGGAGGAAAAATACCGTCAATAAAATGGGCTCCACAGCAGTACGGAACGGGCCGAACAAATAACGAACGAGCGCGTTGGATGGGGGACAGACCGAACAGGGATAAATAATTTACACGTACTTTGCTCCATCAGCCAGTCGCCGTACTGCCGGCGCAGGTCCGCATTGTACGGGTTGAGGCGGACGACGCGGGCCAGCAGCCGACCGGCAGCTGCCGGCTGCCCACCGTACAGCTTCACCAGCTCCAGGTAAGCCGCGGTAAAGAGCGGTTCCAGCTGAATGCAGCGCTCCAGCATCCGGATCGCGTCGCTCGTACGATTCGATTTTCTGTGCGGAAAGAGAAAGAAGGTGGAATGATGAGATGAAATTGATTAGAAATGGCAAGCACTGTGTATCGTTTTGGATCGGTTGTTCACTCAGACAGTGTGCGAGTAGTAAAAATCGGAAACGAAAGACCTTTCAGCGAGCGACGCCGAGCCGGGCGGGCGGTAGGACCGTCCTGGTAGGTCGTACCGCTAATGGCAAAGAGCCAAATTACAAGCAAAACATCCGTCTGTTTTTCTGCTTTGCTCTTTTCAGTGAGAAGCAGAGAAAGTGAGGCAAAGAGTCGTAACAAGTTCCATCTTTACGCGTTCGACGAGTTGAAGTGGATGAATATTTTATAATCCTTTTCATCTAAAGGTACTAGTCTTTATGGGTGTGTCTTGTGTGTGTGTGTGTGTGTGTATGTGAGTAGGAAGCTATATTCGAGTTTGTATCCTTTTAACTGCTTCACTTCACCATTTGGCGGACGCTGGTGTAGCCGCTGCCGCGGGATAAAATCGGAACCAAACCCACCGGACCACAGCTACAAATTTTCACGTAAATAAATGGGAAAAGAAGACGGCGGGGAAATCGACTCCGAAAGCACGTTCATGCCGTGCGGCGTGCTTTTATTTCCTTTTGCAGCCAGTTCACTATTTACAATCAACTCGCCATCATCAACGTTTTCCAATTGGATGGCGGGGAGAAAGTGGACGGAAGATTCTATCCGTCCAACCGAACGTTTCGAGCGGCGGGCAGCGCGTGCACACGGGCGTTGGTTCGTTCGGTCGGAAAGCCAATAATGGTCACGATCATTATCATGAAAATGATGATGTAAGCTGTTCGACGTGTTTTCCCCCGTCTGGCTTTTCCTTCGAGCGGCGGTTTTGTCTACACCAGTTGTGCTGTTTTGTCAGCTCTGTCATCTTGTCGTTAATTTTGATGACAAGCGCCGCCACGAACACACTCACACAAAAACATTCCCACCCCACCAGGAGAAGGAGAGAAGGTTGACATTTCCCTACACCGCACTGGACGAGCTTTCGCTAAAGTTCACACCACGCTGTTTGAACGACGCTGTTTGAAGGCGTTCGTTTCACGCAATGCGCGCAAGAAGCATTCCACCCAGGGGCAATAGTGCTTACAACTGTGTACCGCTTTCCCCTACCTTCCCCTCAACCCGTCAAAACTAGCGCTCGCTGCACGACCAACACTTTTCCGCTCGTGAAATGTCAAATGACGACCACCACGGGCAACAGAAAAAGCCGTTGTACGTGGAGGCGCGCGTATTCGCGCGAAAGACAGTTTGCTCGCTGGCTTGCTTTGGTACGAGCTTTGAAATGAAGTTTTTTTTTCAACCTTTCTCTTTCAGACCCTCTCGTTTTCTTTTGCTCTTGCGTTACATGCGACGACGGGTTGCAACTGTTGCCGGCGCTTTCACGTCACGGCCCTGAGTTAAACGAGTTGGGTTAATTTGGTGATGACAACACTTGCCCGGCTCGCGACCACTCCCGCCCGATTGTGTTGGACTGACATGAATTTTAATTTTAAAGTTTTGTTTTTGGTGGATGCAGCGGAGGGGCGCGGCGGGGTTGGGGGTTTGTTTTGATTTTCGATGAATTTTCCACGGTTCAAGGCATTTGCATGCCATTTGCATAATCCGTTGTTGGCTTTAAAGTGAACGGGACATTTTGGTTTTGTTTTATTTATTTTTTTTAAACTCAGGACAATGTTGCAGTTCATTGGTGGTCTAGCAATAATGTTCATTTTAAAATTATGGTCCACAGCACGTTGGAGTTTGCGGGCTGTGGATTTGTGTTGCCGAAGTTACAAAAAAAATCTTGTGTAATATATTATTATTTTAAGAGTGAATGGTGCTTTTTCTGACAGTTTAGTTGTTCACTGCCAAAAATTCAGAATATGGGTAAACCACTCCAAGGTTTTCAGGATAGTTATATGCACGTATACACCAATCTGCTGAAAAGCCGCAGTTCAAAACCTCGCGGATTTCCCACGATAAAAATGAATGTGGTCGGGTCGCACAGTTCATGTTTTTCGTGTGCTATCTGGTATAAAAATCTTCCCAACAATCAAGTAGGAAGAACATCTTGCCTAATATGAGAACAGGTCGATGCAAAGACCATTGCTAGGTTACTATTTTCAGCTTGCTTTTGACAGTTTGATGAAAAAGTGTTTACAAACACAAACGGCTAATAATTAACAGGGAAATATGGACATATTTACTGTATACAGAAACATTGATACTATTTTTCATTTCTATTTACTTTCAATTAAACACTGGAACAATATGCATATCGTCCTTTGCTTATACCCCGGTGACGAATGATAAAAGAGATCTTTGAATAAAATCAGCTATAGCACACAGAATGTTTGCAATCAGCACCAAAAATTCAACCCAAAACACCAAAAAACACTGCCATTCGCTTCATAGTAATAAAAAATGTTTAATTTAACTTTTCAAATTTGCCCATGGCATTCTGTCAATTTGTTCTAAACGTCTCGACCTGTTCTTTCATGTATTTCGGTAGCGACGAACCTATTTTCGTCGTTCCAATTGCACCAAATTCCAATTGGACCAATATTTAGTGAACCATCTTTCAAAATTCATCTTTGAGAATTTAGGCTGTCAAATTGCATCGGCAAGCTAGTGAATATTCGCCTCAGAGAGACATTCATCTTGAAAATGACAGGAGTGTTCATCTTAAATAAACAATTCATCTTGAAGGGACTACAGCTAAGAGAGAATCAACTGTAGCTCTCAATTAAAAAAAGATTGATTCTTTGCTTTATATGTCGCATACAGCAAATAAATCATTTGATTGACCGTTTAATGCTGCTATAACACCACCGACAAACCGACGTGACACTGGCGTTACAAAAGTGTCCCACACGAAAGTACTGTCATTTACCAGTGAGGCGAACACTTCTGTCAAAGTAAACTCTGTTCACTGCTGCTTCGATGTTAACAACTTTTCTAAATACAAATTGCGAAGGAAGTGTGAGGCAAGATTTTGTGAGAATTATTAGACAAAACACACAGGAAAATCATTTATAAGTTTCTAAATCAATGCAAAAGATGTGAGAAGTGCATAAAATAATACGCATTGCAATTTGCGAAGAAAAACAAAAAGAGATTTAGCAGTTTCTTCTCTGTGTCAGTGTAGTAAGCGAATCATTATAGAGATGGCGCTAGTGTTTAACGTATTTTCATTTCAAATAAGGAGACAACTTTTGAAGCTCATTTTGTTCGAAGTGTCACGTCGGTTTGTCGGTGATAACACTCTCTCCTAAATATGTTGGTCGTTTATGTGTTTTAATGTGTTTGAGAAATATTTAATAAAAATATTAATTTTTATTGGATAAATGAAAAGGTAGAGAGTAAAGTATTAAAGAAATAACTAGAAATAAAATTACACAACAAGATACGTTAGCGTTACGAAGCCAAAACAGTATAGATAGAAAATTTAAGGCAAGTAACAAAAAGTAAGGAGAAAAAAGGAAAATTTTACAAATAAAAACACGGAAATGAATTTTTAAGAAGAACATTTTAATATATCTATCCTATGATAATTATCTATCTTATCATCACGAACAAGAAAAAGTTGAACGAGAGTGCAATCGTATTATTTGATAATTATTATGTATTATAAGATTGAAATAATAAGTTATGACAGTTAGTTTTCCAATGTGAAAAAGTGGGGAATCACAAGGTGTATTTAATAAATGATATTTACATGGTTAATACACTCAATAGAAGGGGGATTGAAAGTCCTTTATTTTTGAATGCGATAAGCCATATTTAAATTATTATTTAATGAAACATATCAGAAAAGCCTACAATTTCAAGTTTAATTTCAAAGGAGCTGAACACCTGGGCTTTACATGAGTGAATATTTCATGATTATTTTTTATGAGTTTTTCGAAATGGTAATTATAAAGACATAGCTTACTGCCAATTGGTAAAAGTAAGTTTCGTACAGCAATTGTCTTTTGTGGTTGCTCAACGGAGAATATCGAACAAAGTTGAACAATGCTTTCATGATTGGTCAAACACCAGCTTATCACGTTACCATTCGACCATTGACTGGAAACTTTCCGGGAACTTTTAAACACTTTTTCTCAACCCATTTCATTGCACCAGCAAGCCATGCTTGCGGGTCGTTTGCTTCCGGTGTAACCAAGCTTAAAATAATAGATTCGACATTTACACACCCTTTAGCGGTGGTAATCTTCGTGAAAGACAGCACTCACTTCACTCTCACCACGGTGAGTTTATCCTTGCGGGACACAGTCGCACAGGATACTGTGGCCTCAACTTGCAACCCACAAGTGGTTGCATCTCCGGTTGCAACGGCAGCAAACACCGTCACACACACCAGAAGATTACACGCTGGCAGCCCGTTTCATTATGTTTCGACGTGGTAAATAGCACCCACTTCACCGAGTGCATAAAAGTGTCAGTTTCTTGAATCATGTGCACGCCATGACCCTCCTCGGCATGGGGAATGACTGGCAAAGGAACAGCCGACGGATACGGAACACGGAAATAGCGTCGGTACTGAGTGTTTCCCGTCGGAATGGGAGGTTTGTATCGTATCGCTAATATACACACACAGAGACGCCTAGCAAGGGGCAAGAACGCACCATCCGATGATACGATTTAGGTTACGGCGAAGAACAATCTAAGGGCACGTGTGAAACAGTGGCACAGCGAAAGGGCTTCGAGCACGTTAATGCAAACACGCCCAGGGAGCAATTATAATTTCTAAGCCGGTACTAATCTTTTAAGTAGCAGAACACCTGCTCCCATGGCGCAGGGCGGGTAAGATGTGGGCTCGTCGTCTTTCGATTCGTGCTACAGTGTGGCCCGGGGCTCACAAGTGGTCTCATCGTGATCGCGATAAGACGCGTGTAGGTAAGTACGCCCGCATCTGGAGAAACGAGTTCGCCTTACGCCAGCCTAGTCACGCGTGCAGTAGCGGTTGATCCCCGGAGGAAGAATTGCTGGAAGTATGGGTGACACCGTGACTAAAATAGCTACAACGAAGAGAGGCTGCTGTTTCTAAGCCGAGAGACGGAGGGGAATTTTCTTTCACTTAGAGCGCTCTTGCATCCCTACAAGACGCTGCTAAACAAAGGTTGCTGCACAATGTCTCGCGAATGGGACATGGGACAAAACCGATGTGATGGGTTTTATTTCACATAAAGTGTTTAAATTTTGTCAACAAGGCTTCGATTAGAGTTTGCACAATTGATTGGAAAGTTTGCTATATATATACAGAAGACAGTTTGCTATATTTTTTCACAAACCACAAAATGTGTCCACCATTCCCTTCCATAGTGTAGTGTGAACTGCTGGAAAAGCGCAACATTTTGTAGCGAACAACGCGGCCCCCGAGCATTCACACACACGAGAGAAACACGAGGTACGGCGCTTGGTGAGCGGTGTTTACCCGCGCGCCAAAGGGAAGGAGATTTAAGCAAACGATAGGATTAAAGTATAATTAAAGAACGAAGCGCCGAGAAAAACGTAGCTCGCTGTGCCCTGTTGCAAGCGCCGAAGGTGGATCAGCCCGGAAAAGCCTGCCCAGATGGGGTCGCGTCCGCTCCCCGTTTCACCGTTGATCGTGCTTTTAATTTTCTCCATCACAATTACAGCCCCAGTCACTGGTCTGAGGGGGGGAAAAGAGCTTTCTTAGTGGTTTTCTTTTTTGTTTCTTCTTCGTGTTGCTTGTTCCTTCCACCATCGCCAGTGCCGCGACTATTATTTCGCAAACGCTTGTGTGCTGGGTCGTAGCGCGCACACAACACCGGTCTTGTGTCGCTGCCAAACACGGTTTTAAGTGCCAGCTACAGTTTTGTTAGCGCTGCTAGAGTGGGCCGGTTGCATGGGAAAGAGGATGGTTTAAGTAGAGTAAAATGCTTTCTTCCCTCGTTCGAGCGGCAGACGACGGTGCATCCGACGAGCGCAATCGGTTCGAGCGGGTGAAAATTAATTGAATCTTATAAATTGAACGAAAAGTTGACTGTGCAAAGGAGTGACAGAGTATAAGAGGGGGAAAAGACAGCATTTGGATTGAAGAGAAAAATATTGTAAAAAATACACACAGAAATCATCGCTCAGAGGCTTCTTCATGTACCCGCTCGGTCGGTTGCTCATTGATCGAAATGGAAGAGACACACATTCTTAAGGGAAATAAAAGCGACAGCCTAAGTGATTAACCTTTACATGATCTTTTAGAATCAAGAGAATAGAGCTGCTTGATTTAAATTGATCTTGAAAACCAAGGGAGTTCAAAATGTAAAATAAAAAGGTTTTAAAAAGTGAGAATAAATCAAAATCTCAATTTTTAAATCATAAAATACAAATTTAATGTCAAATACGTAATAACGATATAAAAGTACAGGTTAAAAACGTTAAATAGATAAATAATAAAAAGACCTTCCAGAAAGTCAATGTTCAAAACTATAGAAACTATTAACATAAACAAAATAGTTCAGCATAATCGCTTGACGTGGTAAGCGGTAAGAATAACATGCACTCACCTTTCTTGAAAAAGCTTAACAAACCTTCAATGTTTTCACATTTACATTATTGATAATGTTCTTTATTTTTCAACCAAACAAATTTATTTGTAAAGATTTTTTAATTATTTTGTTTTTAGTCCATGATAAACACGGGAAAACTACCGCGAATCCTCAAAAGAGAACAATTTTCTGGAACATTGCCAACATTCGCATCAAATGCTGTCATCGTGTTGGAAATGGTTTAAAAAAGTAGCCTTTTCCAAACCCAACAAAATATTTCCGGTCGCTGCAGAACCGAACCGAAACAAATGATAAAGAAGCAGCAGCAGAAATAACATTTAATGTTCCGTAATCCCAATTCCCTAATTAAATTCCTGTACCCGTCTCGTTGTCTCGGTCAAACTCGGCCGCGCCGGAAACCGAACCGAGGACAAGATGCATCACAAACAGAGGACAATGAGACAAATTGGATGTCGTTGCCGTTGTCACCCGCTGTCACCCTCCGCAGGGAACGCAAACACGAGCGAAAAGTGCACAGAACATACACACATAGGAATAAAAAACGACAACAGGAAAATGGTTTTTGGATCGCGGGGATGGAAAAGCGGCCAACTCCATACGCCAACGTCAGTGTGTGACAGACGGACGGAGACCGCAGACCGCGGTCCAGCGAAACTATCGATCACCGGAACACGCGCCAGTGATCTTCGTGGCGGCGGCGTCGTCACGACCACCTACCATTGCCACCACCATCACTCACCTATATAATTGGCCTAGATTGTAGTGCGCGTTAATGTGCTCGGATGCATATTTGATAGCCTCCCGGAAGTGATACTCGGCCGTGGCGAACTGCGGCATCAGCGTGCCGATGTTGTTGTGCGCACTGGCGTACGTCGGCCACAGCCGCAGCGCCTCCCGATAATGAGCAATCGCCGGCTCGGGCCGGGACGAGTCCCGCAGGAAATTGCCGAAATTGTAGTGCATTTTGGCGTTGTGCGGTAGCGTTTTCAGACCCGACCTGCGGAAAAAGAAAGACGGAGAAGCAGGTTGGATGCGTTTAATTGATTTTTGGGTTCGCCTGAGAGGGGTGAGAAAGGCAGTTGAGTTGCATACCGCAGTAAAGCTTCGCGCGAGCTCCAGTCCTGGTTCCGGGCGATGGTTTTGAGACAGCCTGCGGCCAGCAGCACGATGGTTAGTAGCAGGAACGGTCTCCGCAGGCGGGCGTCCAAGCGTTCCCAGAGTCGCTGTGCACCGTACACGACGAGTATTAGGCAGCCCATGCTGAGTGGTAGAGAGAAGAGAACAGAAAATATTGGATTTAAAGGAAGGCTTTTGTCTTAATGAGCCGTACTTATTTGATGGTACCGTTGGTAGCTTTTGGGAGTTGACAATTGATGCAGGAAGATCAAATAACAGATAGAACAAAAATAATGTAAAAGGAACAGTAAATATGTTTATGCTTTGCATTTGAGAATTTACTGATTTACTGATGATGATGCAATTTGTTTATTTTAAATTTAAAACTCGCTGTGGTTTATTAGACGCTTTGTACTTGAAGGCTGGTAGTCGTTCCGAGAATTAAAATCAGTCTAGTTGTTAAAAATAATAATCTTTTGGACTATTGTACACGTTGCATGTTGTTAGGTTTTCAATTTTTTGACCATAGACATGAAGTACCTAAATCGGTATTGACAGGAAAACTACTATTAAGAGAAATTGACGACCCGGATTTGTTGGCTAGGTTAAATATATAATCTCCTGAAAGGGTAATTAGAAATAGCCAACTTCTAGCTCCTGAACTGCTCAGGCGATTATGCAGTCATAACGAGCTGTTGTTAGTGATGATGCGAAAATTCATTGAACTCTTACAATGATTTGACTTTAGCTGTTCAATTATACTAGGATTAGGTGATAACGAGTTCTTTAAGATGTGTTTGGACTGAAATATTGGCAAATTACAATAGAAATATTAAAAAAAAAACAACAAATTGAACCAGAACTTCTTTCGAATAATAAATCAATCCGTTGTATCTGTACGAAACAAATAAGTAAACAATTAAATAAAACATTAATCTGTTGACAAGGGTTTGATATTAACCACGATTTTAGTTCTTGCTCAAAAATTAACCCTTTGACGGATTTTGCAAAAATGGAAAATTGTCTCCAGTTTGTACGTCAGATTTTAAAGGTTAACACTAAATAAATGTCAAAAACATTAATCAGGACGATTTTTCATTTTTTCATTCATTTTTTAATTAGGAATCATTTTTTGATTATGATGGTAAGTGTTATTTTACTTAACTAATTTAAAGTAAAATAACACTTACCATCAAAATCAAAAAAATGATTGAAATAAGCAATGAATTCAGAAGTAGCATACATGGTAATATTATTAAAATACCCTATGCGAGAATGTAATTGTTTAACACATTCAGTGTTCCTTCGAGTCTCACTCAATGTAGCAGAATGCTTTTGTAATGATTTGCCCGTGTGAGACTCGGGTTGATTTGTTTCTCCGCTTTGTTGCGGTCTTCGTCGCGTCTCGCTGTGAAACAGCTGTGTGATGAGTCAGGGTGCTTACGATATAGTTAATGTTATTGTCTGCACTGGAACTGAAATTTTATTAAACAATTTTATTCAAGACATGACAATTGCAGACGTGATGCGAAAAACTCATTAAAATCGAAGCGTTTCTGAAAGCATACAAAGCAAGTCTTGAAAAAACCAATGCTTGAATTATTTATTGTCACCACAAGCAATACAACTTTCAAGCATGTATTAATAGAAAACAGTAGGAAAAAGAAATATCGTCCTGATCAATGTTTTTGATATTTATTTAGCGTTAACCTTTAAAATCTGACGTACAAACTGGAGCCAATTTTTTGATACATTTTTGCAAAATTACGAGACCGTCAAAGGGTTAACTAAAAACACTTAAAGTCTCGGGTCGCTGCTGTTTTATCGAGCAGAAGTATTTCATTTTTTGTCTTAGAACGAGGAAAAGATTGTAATCCAATAAAAAAAAAAACGTGGAAGGGAGAAGCATGAACGTCATGTTTGTTGTAAATATTTCTCATTCTAATTTCTGATTATAAAATTTCTAATATAATTTTCTAATGGAAGTTTCCTAATTAAAACGTTTTACGCTTCAAATGATAGGATAATGTTTTCTCGTAGTTGTCAATATGTTTTGCTGTTAAGGTAAATTATTTAAAATACGATGATGCAACGATTATTTCACATCTAAAACCGTCGAATAAGATGTAACGTAAAGGGGTTTTCAGGGATAATAATAGTTGTGGGACACTTTCTTGACTCTTTCTTCCGGGAAATGAACCATATGTGCTAGGGAACCGTTGTTATTGATGTCCATGAATTTTAATTTATTTTCAAATTTTATTCAAATTTTAAATAAGCCTGAAGAAAGAGCCAAAAAAGTGTCCCATTGTCAAACATATTTTAATCTCCACCTGCCATGCCTCTCCCGTTATGCACCATAACTCCGCGGTTTAACGCGAGATGGTGCGAGCGTCACCGGTCGATCGCGATATATTGAACCCAGATATGGTCTCAAATATTTGAAGAGTCAAAAAAAGTTAGTAATTGATTTTGAACTTCGATGCATCAATGTTGTGACACCCATAACAATGAGAACTTCTGGAAACCCTGTTTAGGAAAACTGATTGAATTGAACATTTTATTTATGTTTTACAGAGTGCAACAGGGCGGGTCGTGTGGTTTAGTCGTCAACTCGTACGGCTTAACAACATGCTAACAACGGGCCCTGCCCGTAATAATCCCGTTTGTGTCTTTCCTGCCCTACGTGATAAGTCACAGATATTAAACTCTGTTAATGATAAAGGCGAGCCTTGACCGACAATGATCAAACTCCAATGGCTCGATTTCACGATGACTTTTGTTATTAAATAAATCAATGTGTGATGAACAGAAGAATGAAACAAAAAAAAAAACTGCTTCCCCTAATTCATTACAATATCAGAAATAATTATATAAAGAACTGTAAACAAGAAAACAAAAACTAATTGCATCAAATATGTGGAATTGTACAACAATACAGTATTCTCGACCTTCCTCTTTGTGTCCGTAAAACTAAAAAGCTTTTTGAATGATGTGATGTTCACAGATAACGCTATTAGTGTTCGTTGGTCATCAAGATTCAATCCCTTTTTTCTTAATAACTATATTATGCTATTATTTTTTCTCTTGAAAGACCTGTCGAGCATCAAAGCAAAATTGGGTACTTTCCATTACCCCAAAACTATTCCCGTGCACACCAAACACACATACCCAAACACACGTTTGCCCAAAAAACCATCAACTCATTTCAATTCATTATTCATATTCAAAACTCTACACCACCCCCACAGGTGATCCTTTTAGTTTCAGCTTGCAGAAAAAGTTTACCCGAACCCATCTTACCGGAGCCTTACCGCGCCGTTGTCTCCGGTGTAAATCACCCGATCTGTGAGTTTGTCCAACTGGTCGAACATTTGACTAGAAAAATAACTCCCAGCGCAAACACACACTCCCACCTGCAAGCGAGAAACTTTGATTCTTTGTCACGAGCTTACGCTTTATAAATGCTGTCGTGTCGGAAGAGTCTAAAGCAGCACCTGCGCTCCGGCGCTCAATTAAAGTTCTACCGGCCGGCTGGGTAATTGGTACGATTTGATAGTTTCTTTTTTTTATAAAAAAAACACCTTCCCTAATGTGGTTAGATAATGTGTTTCTGTGTGTGTGTGTGTAGCAGTGAGTAGTTTTTCTTCCATCACGCGTCTCTTGATCGCTTGGGTAAAAAGATGGAAAAAGCATTACACGAAGCGACCGCGCACACGAGACTTTGCTGTTCCTTTTTTACAACCCAGCACACACATACACACACACACCCCCCACTGACTGGCACTACTGGGGTTGTTTGATAAGGTTTGCGCGGTCTTTCTAGTACCCGGACATGTCTGTGTGGTCGCGGTCGTCGTATCGCTGTGGAGTTATTTCACCGCGCGCGTGATGCAGACGGTATCATAGAGAGAGAGAAAAAAACAGAATAAAAAAGGGAAAAAATCCTCCCCATTGTAAATAGCAAAAAGAGAAAAAGAGGAAAAAAAACCCTCCCTCTCAAACACTTACCTTGGAATGTAGAGAACGCGCTCGGCGACGACGAAGCCCACCGTTACGACGAGATTTGTGGCGGGCAGAAACGGCAGCACTAATAATAGAAACCCTAATACCACCGGCACGTGACGCTGATGCTGTTTGTAGAGGAAAAAAAGGAAGGAAAAGAGAATGAAGTTTTGTGAGTAAAAACGTTCACACGAAAGGATGTAAAATGCGGATGGAAAGAAGGGAACTGAAAACGCAGTCAGCTTTAAAAGCCAGCAGCAGGCAGGAAACGGATGAAAATGGTGCCCAGGGTGTGAAAAAATAGCCATCAAATAGTTGGGTGTGGTTGGATAGAGAACTGTCGAACACCGGAAGCGGAAATCTTACTGCTGCAGTTTTTCTACCACGACCACCACCAAGACAGCAAAGCGAAGAAAATCAGTGCCATTTCTCCGTCTGGAAAATCGCTGCCCTTTACGCACACTGCTGGCTGAAAGCGCGTTCACCAAAGCTGCGACTGCCGGAAGAGGAGAGCGCTCGAGTCAGCTTTTCCACGTCTAGTTCTGCCTTCTGTCCGTTTTTTCAGCTCCCCCCCAGTCAAAAATTGCCAGTCCAAACAATACAAAAAACCGATCAACTGAAACGTGTTCTGGGTGGATTTTTTGTTTGTTTCTTGAGCTGGAGCCATACACCCGCTGCGGCCGGAGCTTTGGAGTACGGTAGAAACAGTTCCTTTTCTTTCCAAGCCAGCTGTCTAGCTGGGCGTGTTCATGGAAATACTGGGCGGATCACAAACGCTTCGGGTAATGTCAATTTCCCATTCCTGCTCGGCAAGCAAGCGACAACGGCGGGCGCGAAAAGAAAAAGCTCATTCTACTCCACACAGCTCAATTTCCCACTGGCTTCGGTGTTCGGTGTATATTACCTAATGAATACGAATGAGATACGAAAGTTTTGTCCGTCGCACTGAGCCGTCGTCGTCTTGGACACGCGCGGATGGAAGAATAAGTCCCGTCCGAATCGAGAGAATACGGGCAAACACACACACACACACACACACACACACACACACACACACACACACACACACACACACACACACACACACACACACACACACACACACACACACACACACACACACACACACACACACACCACACACACACACACACACACACACACACACACACACACACACACACACACACACACACACACCACACACAACACACACACACACACACACCACACACCACACACACACACACACACACACACACACACACACCACACACACACACACACACACACACACACACACACACACACAACACACACACACACCACACACACACACACACACACACACACACACACACACACACACACACACACACACACACACACACACACACACACGCACACACACACACACACACACACACACACACACACACCACACACACACACACACACACACACACACACACACACACACACACACACACACACACACACACAACACACACACCACACACACACACACACACACACACACACACACACACACACACACACACACACACACACACACACACACACACATACACCACACACACACACACACCACACACACACACACACACACCAGCGAGGTAGAGTAATTCGAGGAAAACCATAATAGAGTAATGATGGTTGGCGAATCGGAAAACAGAAATCCACCGCCCCATTCCCACTTAGTGGTGTTGGATGGCGATGAAGGTCGCTCGCTTACTATATTAAGCGCAGCCCGGCAGCAACTAGCAGTGCTCAGGCGTGCGAAGGAAAAGTTTAACTAAAAGTTTATTTAATTTATTCATAACGTTACGGAGAATGGTGCTGGCACTGACATAGTGGACTGGCGTTGTAGGTGCATCGAGCAGGAAAATTTCGTTCACCAAGCTTCGTGGTTGTAATGCCGTCGCTCAGCCACATTGTTTCGAGAGCTCAAAGCTTGGCCTGTTCAGTAGTGGGGCGATTTTCCCGATGAAGAGTACAGTTGACGTTGTTTCCAAACAGGGGAAGCTTTCCGAACATTTTGTGCAATAAATGCAAGGCTACTGGGCATTGGTTTTACTCAGCTTGCTTGCGATAAATCCATTTTACTCCATATCACAAGGGAAAGAATATCGAAGATGGAAAACCTTCCCCCTTCATTTGGCCGTCGCGCTACCTTTGCAATCAATTATTTATTGTGCTGGGCACGCATTTTCACCTTTCCACCGTTTCCCCACAGAACTCACTCCCGCAAGAAAGTTTCAATTAAGTGTCGTCCCTTTAAGCCCTCTCTTCCCACTGCCCGAGTAAATGTTTACCCAGCCGCTAGTTTTCTCCTAATTAATTGCGGTGTGCGGGAAGTTCCCGTTTCGTGCCCGTAGTCGTTACCAACACACTCACACACACTCACTAGCCATTGAACTGTCCCTATCCGCCCGTCCGCTGCGTCGTGAGCAACTCTTTATTGAGCTATTTTATAGCGGGCAAAAGGGCATCCTGCTGTCCGGGGGGTTGCTGGTTCGCTGCTGAATTATTCAGCACAGTTAAGAGGTCTTTTTCATTACATTGATTGTTCGAAAGCGCTTTAGTTGGATTGCTTTGGCCTTTCAGAGGCGGGTGGAGAGTGTAGAGAGGGGGTAATTTTTCGCTAGCATTCCTGTGGCAGTTAAGTGTCTTCACAGCTATGTTACGGTTAGCGAGCAGCTTGCGATGCACTGTATGAAAAGGGGCAATACGGTTGACCGTGTTTTCCTTATCAAACAAAAAAGTTAGGTCTTATCAGGAATACAATTCCTCGATGGTAAAATCCAAAATTTTGCAGAACGGCCTACAATCGAAGGACTATTGAGAAGTTGCAGCAAGTAATTGATTTATTATTTTTAATATCTGTGTAATATCACAACTCTAAAGAGCATTGATATTAATATGACAGCTTTTCTCAATAATTAAACATAAATTATTAGATTGATTAACATAAGCCATTAATGAATGATGAACCTTCAACGGCTCACGATGCAAGAAATGGGGAATAAATATCATCACAAAAAGGCACTAAATGATTTTTTAAAGAAATTGATAAATAACTCCGTTTGCCAAAGACTGTAATACCTTACAAGTGGTTTTGGACTTGTTCGATAAGTGGTGCAAGCATAATATGTTATGTCTGTGTATATAAAAATGTGTCGTTTACTCGAGCACAACTACCTCTCTTCAATGACTAAATAGGATAATTGGACTGCTTCTTCAGAAGGAAAAAGAAATATGCGACCTATGTGTTCTACTTCATTCAAAACTGAACTTTAGAACTAATTATGAAGATTCTATCAAGCGAGCGATCGAGCGATGAACCTATTTCGGCGATGACGCGCGAATCAAATGCACTAGCAGACTATTAATTTTAGAGAGCAATTAAGATTTGTACAGTCTGTTGCCGAGTTACGCGGTTCTCGACTTACGCAGATTCGGAAATACGCGGTTTTCTGAATTTGACAGATCAAATGTCAAATTAGTACAATTTGCTTCAAGTTTAACCAAAAAGGCATTTGATAAAGTGTGTAAAAGTACTACATTGAATACAAGTTCCGAGTAACCAAATGTGTTTTGGTCGAAAACCGCGAAAATCGACTTACGCGGATATTCGAAATACGCGGATTTCTCGGGAACGCACAAACCGCGTAACTCGGGAACAGACTGTATAACATTTAGTTGGGACTTAGTATTATTTTTATTATTACTTTTATTACTACGGCCTATGTTACCATTATATGACGGACTTGCAACTCAGAATTTCATTTAATACATTAAACACAATGAACACATTATCTGAGCTTCATTCTAAAAAAAATAATAATAATTGAATGCAATTCCACAAACACCGAAGAAAATCGTGAACTTCAACGTTTTAGTCAATAAATGTGACGAGTGGTGGTCAAAAATCCATCATTTTTTTTTGCCGAGTGCTTCAAGACAACTATTTAATTTATTTTTTTTTATAACAAATGTGTTTTTGTGCATTAAAAAAATAATTAAAAATGTATAAATTTATTTTATTATTATTTCATTATGTCATTTCAACGCTTTCTTTATCATTGGAGGCTCCTAGTTGATAGTAAAGCAGTTCGATGAACATCAAAAAGCAAGATAAAACGACACAGAAGTAAAAATCAGCAAGTGACAGCTGCATAATAGCTCTCTGAATTCCCCGAACTTCCTCTAACAGTAAAAACTTCCTCATTGATTGGCATTTGCTGCTGGTAGAACCGCGGATTGACAGTTTGTATGGGTTAAGGTGGAAAAGTGCTCATTCTAAAATATTTTTTACCATTTTAAGTTTAAAGAGTTAAACATTATTTTTAATATTGTTGAATTCTACTGGTATTTGTGTATATTGTAAGAATAATAAAATCATGTTATCATTGAATCTAAACAAAATAATGATTTTGCCGTTTCAGGATGCTTTGGAAAGAGTTAAACACAACAAACAGCAGTGCTCGCGTGGAAATTTGAGTACAAAAATTCATCATATTCTTTCAATGTATCATTTAAAGTTGTCGAAACATAGGAACATGTAAGCGTGCCGTAGTTTTAGGGGCGCCACCTTCAGCCGTAAAAGTAAACGAACGAAAAGCGTAGGAAAATCACTTCACAGATTTGTCGATGCTTATTTAAGTATATTCGTTCGTAGTAAAACATTAACGGTAACGTGTTGTGTTTATCTTCGCCAAAGTTGTGCAAAGTTTCCAGCAAATTACCTTAAACATTCCTCCCTCAAACAAACCACAATCGTTAGTTTATAAAACATCCATCTCATAGTGAAGCGACCAAATAGCACGACGGCACTCCAATCGACCTGGCTCATTCACCACACTGCAGAACCGCATACCTACCCTGCCCTCAAGTCGATCCATTTGCAACCGATTTGTTGAACCCGCTTCGTTAGCACCGCTTACACCACAACCAAACTGCGCCTATCACAAGGCATCGGTCACCTTCTCGGTTGTCGGAGCTGAGCGAAAAAACTTTTCACATCACACCGGCCGTTTGCAAACCAAAGTGAAGGGACGGGGCTCAAATTTTACGATTGCCGTAGTTCCTGTGGAAAAGGTGCAACCTTTCACTCCCACACAAACACACATCATTCAGCAATGGACTACGCTTCTGGTGGTGTGAGAGGGAAGGAGTGTGAAAAATTAATTTCTCTCCCTCGGGACTCCAAGCCCTCTTTTGAAGGCTTTTTCTCGCCCCATACCATACAGAAACCGTTCAGAAAAGGAGGTGTAAAAGTTTTCCGTGTCGAACCAGATAACCACATACACATACCCATAGCCACACACACACATACTCGGTAGCAATACGATAAAATGTGAATTGATTGCAGGGTTGCGAATCTCTTTTCGCACGGCACGGCACGGCACAATTACTAAGTATTCTCGCTCTCGACCGATGTTATCCTGGACTAATTTCATTTCGTCTATTTATGGTATTGCTCGGTACCCGTCCCCTGGCTGTGGCCCGTGTGCAAGAACTCAAGCACTGCCGGGGCCATACCAAACCAAGAGCTTTGTCTCGTACAGGCACCATCATCCTTCAACCGACGGAACGGTCGTTTTGCGGGCTTGCGGTTTTCCGAGCCCTACATTTTCCTTCAATGGCTCTGGCTATATGTGTATTTGTGTGTGTGTGTGTGTGTGTGTGTGTGTGCGAAAGTGTCTTATTCGATCCACCCCAGAATAACTTCATTGAATAAAATTGCGTACGAGACCAACCGACATGCATGTGTGTATGTGAGCACTACTCACTTTCAGCTCCAGAACTAAATGGCAAGATGAAGATAACGTATTGAGAGGGTATTTATTATCGTGCAGTGAACGTACCACATCTACTTTATTAGCCGAACACAGCTACACGTCCACGTCACGGCACTCCGCACTCCCGACCGCGTCCTTCTCCCGCCCAAAAGGCGTACCGGCGCAATAACCGAGCAATGATTCGAGTGTTTTTATGCGATTGAAAGATAAGATGCTCACTTTTGCTTTCAACCATGCGGCTTTCCGTTTTTTGCCTTGTTTTGCTTTTACGCCACGTAAAACACAAATGAACATGTTGTACCAGTTTTGTTTTGGACATTTTGGTGCTTGTTTTTGTTCCACTTTTTTCGTGAACGCCTCCCGCCCAGACTGCTGTCCAGCAGCAGTAATAAAGTCATCCCATTGGCAAGGAAGTTCTCCTCCCGGTCCAGTGCTGGTAGATCAAAGAGAATGTTCCCAGGCAGGACGAAACCTTCACACACGCGGCTGTCCTAAACGGAATAGCCCAAAACTTCCGAGTATGTTGTGCCAGCTACCAACAAAACAAGACACTGTACACTTCAATATGTTATTCTTTTTCCTTTGTCCACCACCAAAACGACTCCGACCAAAAAGCAGCCAAACAGTTTGGGTGAAATACGCCTCGCAAGACAATTGGGCAAGTTTCTAGGACTCGAGCAAGACACGAACCTAGGGCGTTCCATTGGTTTTGTTCGGCGAAAGTGTTTATTCAGTTATACAGTACCCTCTTGTCCCGCCCGTTTATTGTCTGGGTGAGTTGCCACTGCCAAAGGAGGGGGGGAGGCGTCCAACAGTCCTATCAGGCCAATTGAATTACGTGATGAAGAGTGCTGACAGATATTTTTACGCAAGCTGCACGAAGACGGTTCGAATTCGATTGACCATATAACGAACCGTACCCGTTCCGTGGGAAGCAAAATGCAAAAGAAACGCGGGGGGAGCACAGGGAGCACAGAAAACGGGTAGTTTTGTAGTAAACATGCTTTCGAAAACTTTCGTTCGTGGTACGGGACACACACAGACAAACTCACACTTTCCTAACGAAGTCACCCGGCCCGCAGTGGGGGATAATGAACTGAGTGAGCATGTTGTACCAAGAATCGCGCACTGGCATGTATAGCTGCACACACATCAATAGTGTGGTGGTTATGTTTCATTCAATGTGATGTGTTTTGTGTGAGTGTGGTTTTGTTGGGGCATTCACGGGAGCTGGTTGGAAGTTTTTGTAGGTCACTCGGAAGTAATGGATGGATATTGCTTGAGGGTTCTTTGTTCATTTTAATGAAATTGGCCGGCAACGGCATTGAATGTGGGTTCGTAAAATGTCAATGCTGCAATCAAATAAGCTAGATCTATTCAATGAAGTAGTCGAATTCAAGATGACTTTTTGGAGGGAGATGTACAGGCAGCATATTCAAGAAACTCGACTTATTTTTTGCACTCTTTTACCCATTCCAGAGCAACATTGAGATTAATTATAGGATCTTGAAACACTATAATTCTCAATACGTATTTTTGCAATTTTTAAACGAAATTTTCAAAATTTCTAGAAAGTCTGAAGAAAAGTAACTTTGAATTTGCCAACTGACGTTGTTTACATCGGTTTCTAATATTCTAATGACAAGAGATTATTTCGGTTTTTTTTCTTTCTTCAACGTCGATTACTTTAACGTGAAATAAATTCCATATGGTGCCGTGACCAGGATAGGATGTTTATAACTAGGAATGAGAGTCTTCGGATATGGTAATTGGTGGCTGTGGCACATTTTACACCAACAATGATGAGGCGGCCATCAACGGCATCGAAGGGACGCTTGACAACGCTAATCAAGCTTCTTGTGTTATACGTTTGCGTGGCAAATTAAAAATGAAATACATGTTTTAAACGAAGGTTACAGTTAGCTTTTATTACTTTGATACGTACTGTGTTTATCATACTAAAATTCCAAATCCATTTTACATGTATGAAACTGATGGTCATAAGGAACGTATGGCTGAAATGTACTGACGATAAACAATATGCGCTCAGATCGATGTCGTGTACACGGATCTCGAAGCAGCGTTTGATAGAAAGGATCGGGTCCTTTCTAGAGTCCTACTGGCGAGACTGAGTTAAATAAGTCTGTCTTATTCTGTTATTGTCTGGCTCAGATCATACATACCTCTTAGGCTGCACATATCGATTGAATCTTAACCTCAAGGTTTCGTAGCTAATTAGTTGTCACTCCGGAGTACCACAGGAAAGCAACTTTGGCCCCTTACTATTTTCCTTGTATAATAACGATCTGATATGTGTGTGACCCGATGACTTTGATCTTAATGGCTTTATCTTTATCGTATTGATTTGTACGATGATGTTTTTTTTTTGTTTTTTTTTTATTTTTTTTTTTATAGAGACTTTGAGCCGATTAACAAAGGCAGATGAAGAGAGGGTTTAAAGTAGAGTAGGGAACAGTGACGATTGTGTTATGCTACAGATTATCAATTTATTCTGTGTGTAGTGCTCGACCAATAATATGGAAATCTCCATCAATAAGTGATTGCTTGAAACGCCCAGTTGACAATAGTTACTACATTTATAAAACGGAACTACAGCGTTATACTTCAGTAAGACATCTGGATGTTAAACTTAGAGAAAAACTCACCTTGAGGACACATATTGGGAGTAATATTTATTTATTTATTGACAGAGGAAAAAAAAAGGTTTTATTATTCTACAATCTACTTTGTTTAGAGATCCTCTATGTTTAAATTCATTGTATAATTGTCTTGTCCAGGGGTCGGCAAACTTGGACTAGCCAAATTGTACAAAAATGTTCGTAGAGTTAGATACACTTCTACGTCAAGATACAGTCAATTGGATACTGTAACGCAATGATATTTTTTTATAAGTTCTATGTAATATACGAACGGCAAAGAGCCATCATCTAGACAGCAAAGAGCCGCAATTTGCCGAGCACTGGTTTAGTCCGATCCATCCTTGAATTCAGCTGTGTAGTGTGGTGTCTTCAAACAATACGGCTCTGTGCGAACTTTGAATCTGTGGAACATAGATTTATTAGAGTTGTTCAGTTCGTTGCCTCCCGTCGGAAAGAAATTGTAATATGCCTGACTACCGCTCGCGATCTTTTTTAGCATGGGCTGCAATCTATCGAACATCGCCGAAAAGTTGCACAAAGTGTGTGTTGTGCCAAGCTAAGCTGCTGAGATTGACGCGCCTGAGTGCTAAACAATATTCTCCTATACACACCAGCTAGAACTCATAGACAACAACTCTCTATTGAAAATTAAACAAATTGAAAATGTCATTGTAAACTCCGTAGTACACAAGATTAGTTTTAACAAACAGAATTAATTGGCATGTCATGTAGTACCAGACCCTTAAATTGTCAAAATAAAAAGAAATAATTAAATTATATTTTATTTATGCATGTACACTCTCAATGAACTGCTACTAGCCATTTTGGCACACTTTTTCAATTCTTGCTCTTCATTATGTGTATATTTATTTTTGCAAATGCATGTCCAATGTTATCAGTAGTTTTCGTTTTTTCAAAATCATTTGATTGCACATAATCACCTTGCTTCAGTACATGATGATGGTATGTATATCCCCCTATCCCCCTATGTTACATTTCATATACATTTTTTTACTTTTTACATTTAAATAACTTTTTGATTAAAAAAGGTTCAAGCATAATCAATTTTTCATCAATTTATTTTAAATGGACCAACAAAAAACCTTTTACAACTCACGGCAATAAAACTGACATTTAACCCCCATTAAATCAGAGTACATCCCGCTTCACGCTAGCAAACATTCAATTAGAGGCCCTCGGTGAGAAATAAACGACTCTCCTCTCACTACTCTCATTATCAGAACGCAGCTGTTCATTACTGGCTTTTTTTGGTGGGATTCACACATATTCTTATCTCCTTCTTGTCCGATCAGATGAGGACGAGGAATCCCCTCTTACCGCTGATAATTAGCACGTCATTATGCATCGGTGGTGCTCGAATAATAGCTTGCTTCAGTTCACTTTTGGCAGCCAGCTGGAACAGATTTATTTCCGAGAGGGTGCAAGCCAAGATGAGGCATTTAGCCAGAGCCAGTTTGTTAGTGATAACGCTGTTGATTAATTTCGTTCAAGGGTAAGCTTCTACCTAGCTCCTAGCTCCTTCTAGCTCTGATTTGTGCAAGTGAATGTTGTGTTTTCTTACTTTTGCAGAATTCTTATTGTTGGTCCAAAGCATATTCGAGCTGGACAGAACTACACCGTCATTTTGAGTAGTTTTGAGTCCAATACGAACGAGCGAAACCTTCTCCTTCAACTCGACGGCCTGTCAGCTGGTGGCAAGAAGCTGCTGCACCTCGGTCAACCCGCCCGCGTGCAGCCGCTCTCAAACAGCGTGATTAGCTTTCCGGTAAGTAAATGCGATTAGCAAACCATTGCATCTAATTCTACCATCAGACTGCATTCCTTTGCTTCACATCTCATCTAGCTGCCCGATAGCCTCCCAGCCGGAAGCTATAAATTATCCATCGATGGACAGAACGGATTTAAGTTTCATCGGGAAGCGGATTTGCTGCTCGCTGCGAGTACCACCACCGCCCTGGTGCAGCTCAGCAAACCCATCTACAAGCCCGGCGACGTGCTGCAGTTCCGTGTGATCGTGCTGGGCGGCGATCTAAAGCCACCGGCACCCTCCGTCACCGCCACCGTAATCGTGCACGATCCACAGCGCAATGTCATTCGCCGATGGACCGCGGTCAGCCTGCAGCTCGGTGTGTTTGAGGAGCAGCTCCAAATCGGAACCGTTCCGCTGCTGGGCCGCTACACAATCACCGTCACGGTCACGGGAGCGAATGCAATCGTCTCGAAAACGTTCGACGTTAGGGAGTACGTGCTTCCGGCGTTCGAGGTGTCAGTGGGGGCGCGCACGGTGCCGCTGGAAAAGCACCAGCGCCTTAATCTGACACTCTCCGCGCGGTACTACACCGGGCAGCCGGTGCGAGGGGTCGCTACGGTTGAGCTGTACCTGGAGGACGATAAATTGGATCAGCGGCGGGTGGTCCGCGTGTACGGTGCAACACAGCTCGAGCTACCGTTCAACGAGCACCTGAGCGTGTACGACGACTCGCAGGACGTGCGTGTGCACGTTGCATTTACCCAGGACGAAACAAGTAAACTTACTTTCGTGCACGAGTTACAGATAGTCTTTTTTTGCGCCTAAAACAAGTTTTACTAACAATCTCTTCAATCTCTTTCCATGTCGCCCGCCACACTTTAGATAGGACAATTTATAAGGAACAACGAATCACTGTTTTCAAGCTTCCGTACCGGGTGGAGCTCGTTAAAGAGCAGCCCGAATTTCGTGCCAAAGTGCCGTTCGACTGTCAGCTGCGGGTACGGTATCAGGACGGAACGCCTGCGAAAGGAGCTGCCTTCGAGGTGAAGGTGGAGGGTGCTTACACAACCGATCGCCGGGTGGCCTATACAAGCGATGCTGTCGGTGTGATCAAACTGACGCTTCAGCCGGAAGCGTCCTCCGAATCGATCGATATTACGGTAAGAGTTGTTTGCGCGAAAAGTGTTCATGGAAAAAGTGCATAAAAGTTAACATGGGGGATGAATGTTGTTTCGCGCACAGGTAAACGCTGGCAGCGAGGAGCTGCTTTACGAGCGCATAAGCAAACGTGAAGCTGGCAAAGCCTTTCTGCAAGTAAAGCTCGTTTCCGAGTAAGTTTGGGTGAACTTGGAACGGGGTTTCTTTTGAACGAAATGTGATTAATTCTTCGAAAATTTTAGTGTGAAAATTGGAAAACCGTTCAAACTAAAAGTGACGTGCAACGAGGAGCTATCCTTCTTCATGTATTACGTTGTGTCGAGAGGCGCTATCGTTGATTCTGCGTTCTTGCAGCCCAAGAAAGTCGCCGAACATTTCATTGAAATCAAAGCAGCCGACCAAATGGTACCCAGGTCGAAAGTTATCGTTGTAACCGTTGCTAAAAACGTTGTACTGTGTGATTTTGTGGGCATAGACTTTGAGGATCTCCGTAATAACGTGAGTCAAAAGTGTTTTGCAATGATTTCTTATGGTGTATGGATATTATCGATCATTTTCCATTTGTTGCAGTTTGATCTACAAATAGACCGAACAGAAATCAGACCCGGCGAACAGCTGCAACTTAACATGCGTGGTCGTCCGGGCGCTTTTGTGGCGCTGGCGGCCTACGACAAGAGTTTGCTGCAGTACAGCAACAACCATGACATCTTCTGGGAGGATGTTTGGGGTGTGTTCGATAAATTCTACAGTGTAGAGCGGAACGAATTTGATCTGTTTCATGTAAGTATGGCAAGTTATTAGTTATCTGAGCTGCCACATATAATCCTCAGTAAAAACAAGTAATTGTTGGGTTAAAATTTACATCATATCAGAGCATCTGTGAAGAAAAATTCGCATCAACGACAAATAAGAATAACTTCCCTGTATTTGGTTTCGAGCTAGATCCTATTGAGTGTGGCTCTAAGATTGCAAGTTTAATCAAACAACATTTGTACAATCATTTCCAGAGCCTAGGACTGTTTGCACGAACAATGGAGCATATAACCTTTGATAAAGGTAAGAATCGGACCAGTTCGTTGTACTCTGCCTCTAACATTGATTTTATTTTGTCTAAAGCAAATGATCAGACGGCTCGTGATGGATCGGCATCCAGCAAGAACGGTCCCTCCAACTCACAAGTCTCTTTTCGAACCAATTTTCTCGAATCTTGGCTGTGGAAAACGGACAAAATTGGATCCTCGGGAAGCACAACGATCAAGGAGAGCGTTCCAGATACGATCACAGCATGGCATTTGACAGGATTTTCCATCGATCCAGTGTATGGTTTGGGTATCATCAAGCAGCCCCTTCAATTGACCACCGTTCAGCCATTTTACATCGTGCCCAACATGCCGTACTCCATCAAACGAGGCGAGCTGGTCGAGTTGCAGTTTATCGTTTTCAGCAACTTCCCAAAGAAATACAAAGCATCCGTGACGCTGTTTAGCGTGGACAATCAAACTGAATTTATCGGACGACCTGCTACAGGTAAGAGGGCTTGTGTGAGGTTTATACTGGTTCAAAAGCATTAATGGTACACTTCCTCAACAGAAACAAGCTACACTAAATCGATTGAAGCGTCTCCAGACACTGGAGTTCCAGTGGCGTTCCTAATAAAAGCACGCAAACTGGGAGAGATGACCGTGCGGGTGGACGCTTCCATTGAACCTGCGAAGGACTCGATCGAAAGCGTCATTCGCGTGGTTCCAGAAAGTCTAGTCAAGCGTGAAATGATTTCTCGCTTCTTCTGCCACAACACGTACCAGAATCAATCGTTCGTGCTGGGGCTTGACTTTGATCGGAAGGCCGACGCTGGGACGAGGAAGATTGACTTCATTCTCACACGTAAGTGAGTCTTCAAAGCTGGAAATCAGATCATACAAAAAGCGTCGTCTTCTTTCCAGCAAACATCCTCACCTCGGTAATGGACAACTTGGAGAGTCTGCTGTCCGTGCCGACGGGTTGCGGTGAGCAGAACATGATGCGCCTTGTCCCCATCGTTCTCGTGCTCGACTACCTAACGTCGATCGGGTCCGCCGACAAGCAGCTCACGGCCAAAGCGATCGGACTGCTCAGGGCGGGCTACCAGAACCAGATGCGTTACCGCCAGCCGGACGGATCGTTCGGGCTGTGGGAGAAAAGTGGAGGGGCCGTCTTTCTGACCGCTTTCGTGGGTAAAACGCTCGCCACCGCGGCAAAGTACATATCCGAGATCGAACCGAGCATGGTGGAGCAAGCGTTCGATTGGCTCGCCGCTCGCCAGCACAGCACTGGAAGGTTCGATGAGGTTGGGCCCGTGTTCCATCGGGACATGCAGGGTGGCCTAAGGCAAGGCATTGCACTGACCTCGTTCGTGCTGATTGCACTGCTGGAGCAGCCGAAAGTCGCGGCCAAGCATCGGCCAGTGATCGAAAAGGGCATCGACTATGTCACGCGGACGCTGGGCAGTATTGAAGATTCGTACGATCTCGCCATAGCTACGTACGCGCTGCTGCTACAGAAACACAGCTCAGCCGAGCGGTTCTTGGAGAAGCTCGTCGGCCTGTCAACGGTGCAGCAGAACGGTACGGAGCGCTTTTGGGCCCGCGATGCGCACGGTATTGAGACGACCGCGTACGGGCTGCTTTCGTTCGTGCTGGCGGAGAAGTACGTGGACGGGACATCCATAATGCGGTGGCTGGTGAAGCAACGCTACACCCCCGGCAGCTTCCCGCGCACGCAGGACACGTTCGTAGGGCTGAAGGCACTGACCAAGCTGGCGGAAAAGATCTCTCCGTCGAGGAATGATTACTCGGTGCAGCTTAGACACGCCGGCCGTAGGGAAGAGTTTCGCGTCACCTCACAAGATATTGGTACGCTTCAGCACGCCCAACAGGGTGTGGATGAGACGGCTCAGCTCGAACTGCACGTCGCCGGCATCGGGTTTGGGCTGTTGCAGGTAGTGTACGAGTACGGTGTAGACTTGCGCAACTTTACCGCCCAGTTCGTGCTGGAGCTGCAGAAATCGGTAACCAACGCAAAGCACCAGCTGCAGCTTGAAGTGTGCTCGAGCTTTACACCGCAGCTGTCGGACGGCCGCTCGAACATGGTGCTGGTGGAGGTGAACTTCCCCAGCGGGTACACCGTGGAGCAGCGGGGGCAACCGATTACCGGTGCAACGAAGCATAATCCGATACAGGTAAGAGCGTCTTCGGATGGGTTGCCGTCAACTTCAATCGCTCACACGTTTACCCCTTTTCCCGGGCACAGAAAACGGAAGTACGGTTCGGGGCAACCTCGGTGGTGGTGTACTACAACAGCATGGGCCCGGAGCGGAACTGTTTTACGATCAACGCGTACCGGCGGCAGAAAGTTACGCTCAAGCGTCCCGCTTACGTTCTGGTGCATGATTATTACGATCCGAGTAAGTAATCTTGCGCTGCAATCACTTTACAATCTCACTTCTTGCTAATGTGTTGGCTGTGTGTGTGTGTGCTGCTTTCTCAGAACTGAACGCCATTAAGATGTACCAAGTGGACGACTAGGATACGTTTGCGATGCAAAGCTTCCGTGATGAAGCTGTACAAGTTTCGGTAAGCAGCTCTAGAAATTCCTTGAACGAAGTAATCTCTCAGCAAATCAATTCCATCTTTTGCAGCACATGTTTGTACCAAATCTCTTCAACGAAGCGCTCGTTTAAATATCATCACACCAGAATGCTTTAGAAAGTATTTTCTGTGGAATTGTATACAGTCTAGAGGTGTGAGAAGTTGTTGGGGAATAAAAAGAGTTGACAATTGATACAGAACATGCTTGTCACGCTTTGGTGACAGCAATAATGCTGCGGTGCTTTTTGTTACTAGGAAGGTCAACATAAATCCTCACAAAAATACACCAGAAACGTACCATAATCAACAATACATTGAAGGCTTATTATTGATGTCAATTTACCAGGAATTGACTCTTTCTTTCTCGTCTACGGATTTATTTCCTGCGAAGGCCAATATATTTCGCAACCGGCGGCGGAGCTTATCGGTTTGACCAAAGCGCGTGAAGCGAGACATCTTTTCCGTGTATAACCACCCTCCCCAGGGCCTCAAAAGCGGTATCCGGTCCGTTACCCACTCCGCTGGTTGGGGCTCGGGAGTACATCATTTATCTTAAGCTGTCATGATTTCGGTTCGCCTGTCGTTAGATTGTACTCGATAACATCCCGGCATCGAGTCGACCCGGGCCTCTACGACAGCGCTAGTTGGGTTTATTTCGGTGATCATATGTCGGTGTCGTCACCGAGAACAACAATTTATAGCTGACGTAATCCCGATTGCAACTGTCGGAGCCCGGAAGCGCGGTGTCGGAAAACCAATACCACCCAGACCCCGGGACTAGGGACCTGTCAATCAAGCAGCTCGGTCGAGGCAGTCCGAAGCAGGCCCGCAAACAACTTGACTCCGCCGAGCTCTCAGTCTCTCTTTCTAAGGGATGCTGAGGCACACTGTCGCCCGAAATTTATGGCACACTTTTGCCGAAAAACATGCCTACCCATGCGGCGCGTTTTTGATTACCCTTCGCGTACTCGTCACAATAAGCCCTCAGTATTCAGCAGGTCCAATGAGGTCTCGCTAGGCCAAAAAAGTAAAAGTTACATAAAACGTCATTTATCTAATTCACTTATCAATTTACTGCTGCTACACGAGACTCCAGGCTGCTGCTGTTGCTGCCGGCTGCGAAAGCCACTGCGTGGAGTCAGATTTCTTTCGCCGTGCTCGCAACACTTTCCTGCGCGGCTGCTTGAACCGTTCCCGGTGCCGTTTGCAAAACAAGAATGGATTTAGGTGGCGTGGGTACAAGTCCGAAGGTAGCACCTCTTGCCGGTGCCCGTTCCGCATCGAAGTGTTGATCGTAGAGCGTCTCATCAATCAACAGCCGCACATAACAATACATAACAAGCGGCTGTCGAGTGAACGGGGCCTTGGGAGGAAGCGTAAGCACCGCCCGCAGCAACAACGCCAAACCATCGCAGGCGCATGCAGGGAAGAGGGTTGTCCTGATTGATTGATAACACATAACACAATGCGAGGGGTTTATGTGAGTGTGTGTGCGCATTTGGTCGCGGCACATCATGACAGGCGTTGGCGTGCGTGTACCCCTAGCGCACATCCAATAAGGGGCTGCGAGTGGCTTAAGGGCAGAAATGATACATACGATGCTTGTTTGGTCGGTGAATTTGCGTAACATTTGGACACTGAGATTGGAGGACATGGATAAAAAGGGTTTTTTTGATTTTAGAAATTAAAGTTGCTGAAGACTTTAAATTAATTGAAATAAATCTTTGTGCTTTTTGCCACGCCTAGATTTATGCAAAACCATAATATTGTACTAAAAAGGCAAACGCCTAAAGGTATGCACAATGGTGCTGTGCTATAACTTAATAGTAAACAAAGTAATGAAAAAACAGGGGAAGTATGTTATTCTACCGACATCAACCCCATCATTATCCCTTAGCATTCAAAAATGATAAAATGACCGTCGTCAGCTTTGCTAAGCGCCTCAAGGTATACAACCCGCAATTCTTAAAAAAATAACTATTTTGAAAAGGATTTTGATATGAATAAATATGAAAATGAAAAAAAAATACATAAACTAGTAAAAAAATAAATTAAAGAAAAATCTTCAAATAGATTTTCTAATACATAAGTAAGCTCAGGCATGATAACGTCCTTAGAGAACTACTTCGTTCTTTGATTATTTTTCCTTCAAAGATAAACTTCTAAAACCATGGATTTGTCCTTAAGTAGTCTCAGTTTTGCCCATTGTTTGCCCCCGGTTGTTTGTGCTGTCAATAAAGTAGCAACAGCAACGAGCGCCGCTCAAACGAGCTGCCCTGAAATGAGGTTAAAGACGGCTGACGACGGCATGAAACTGATGTTTTCTGGCGAAGGCATTAAAACAGAATAATTTGATGTGGTTCTGGTTGCTGCATCCCCACTTCTTCCTCCCACCCGATCCATTTCGCTAAAAAAAGGTGCCGACAAAGACGAATAAGTGTGATCGGTTTCGGGTTTGGGTTTTCGGGCCTGTGAAGTGGTCTCACCGAGGTAATAGCCAACACGTCACCACACTGCTTCGTTCTTCCCTCGCTACATTAGCGTGTGTGTGTGTGTGTGTGTGTGTTCATGTGTTGGGATCAAGGAAATTAGATGAACCAGAACGCGTCTCTGCACGTCTACCCTCGGCACTGATACGGCACGATACGCACCATGCCGGTGAAGAAAAAAAGAAGCTAAGAAAAATCTCATCCTAAACGAGAGATAAATCAACAAACGATCTGGCAGGCCGGAAGTCGGTGGCGCTGAGCTGGCAAGAAATGCCTGCACCATTGCGAACCACCAGCGTCACTTACATCATCAAGGTCTTTATTCCATTTTCGAGTGGTTTTCCCCACACCGTCCTGCTCGTGATAAGGCTATGCGATGGTGCGAATGCTGCCGGCTGGTCGAAATTAAGACGGGGAGCGATTGGGAAATGAAGCCCATTTGTTCTAATGAGCTGAGTGGATGCCCGAGATTGACTGTATCGCGTCACGGCACATTCACGCACTTCACGTCCGTCCCGGTTTCTAGACGACCGGAAAGAACGCTTCACCCAATCAGCGCTTTAATCTTTTGTGCTGGCCTGGTATTTTGTCAAGCATTGCGAATTGAATTTTGAATTGCCAGCGTCGAGGAATCGATCCGGAGTGCAAAAGAAAATCTTGCTTCATTTCGTTGAAAAGTGAAGTCGAGCTCAAGTCTTTCAAAATTCGAGCTTTCTTTTTGTAGGACTGAGTGGAGGCACTGCCATGTTACCAGCTTGTCGCCGCTATCAGTTGTCGATGTTTATTCTGATTTTCCTAACGCTTCGGTGTTATCCACTGTCAACATTTGGCGTGCTGAATTGAAGATTTTGTGTCTACTCCAATATTGCTTTTTGGGAGTGAATGACAAGCAACTTCCATTGAAAATTATGAGAAATATTAAAGAGAATAAATACATGAAGTACATACTTTACAAAAAAATTAAAATATTCCATTATTGCTTTGTTACTTGGGATAGTTGTTTCGTGCCCGTATCCCCTCAGGATCCGATCATCGAGTGTAAACCGCCAGGCACCTCACACCAAGTGTCAAAGTGGCGTATACAACACAACAACAATCCTGCCACCATACCACCATAAGGTGTGTGCAAAGTTTGGTTGAAAATGATCCAGCCGTTTCGGAGGTTGCTCGCAACAAACACCGTGACACGAGATATATATATATATATATATATATATATATATATATATATATATATATATATATATATATATATATATATATATATATATATATTAATAGGTACCTATATATATATATATATATATATATATATATATATATATATATATATATATATATATATATATATATATATATATATATATATATATATATAGATTAATGGTACAGAAGTGATTAGTAAAATTATATATTATTGAACTGAGCGATGTATATTTGAAAATATCTAAAAAAACAACATCATTTTAAAAGATTTTTATAAAAGAGTTTAGTTAAAATATTTTTTTTTAATATTCACTTAAAAATGTTATGAAACCCTTAAAAATGCAAATATATTATTATCAGGCTTTTACTAACATGCACAAGTGGTAATATTCACTTACACCAAGCTTGCATATCTTTAGGCGCTCGCCATAAGTCAAAGGCATTAGTTGCATGTTTCAGGCAAAAACAAGCTGTACGATTTGCATACCAACAGGCGCATTAACACAATCTCAGAGCTGATTTACAAATAGGCACACAATATCCAAAAAGCCGACCTAATACACCGATTGCATCGCATCAAAAGCAAAGCAAACTTTATTTTATCCCCCACACTAAATCCTCCACGGTGCACCCGTACGTGAACGTGACGCGTTTGCAAATAGAGCCACGTCTACCCATACCCGGGCAATTAACGTCAATAAGCAGCTTGCAGTGATCAATAAATAATCGATGCATTACATCAATCAATCCTGCCAGTTGTTTTTTTTTTTTTTTTGCTCGCCTGCGTTTGCTGTGAAAACCCTGGAAAGCTAGCACAATTTTCCAGCCATCCGGTAGCGCTTAGCGTACAGAACTGCACGATGAGGTTTGCCTTTGGGGGATGTGAATGAGTCCTCCTCTCTGTTTTTGCTGCTGTTTTTTTTTTATCTGCGTCGTTGTTGTTCTGCACTATGAGTATTGATGTTGGTGTATTCGTTTTACTTTCAGCTTACGCTGCCGATGCAATCGTGAGCTGAAATCGAAAACTGAGCACGGAGCGCGTTTTCCCGGCCACATGATACAATATTTGCACAGTTGATTGCAATCGGTTTGCGCTATCGGATAGGTACCGCGAACGCTATGACGGATGGGTACGTGGATACGCGGACCGAAAGGAATACGTGCAGTTTGGCTGGTTTTGGGATAATAATAACGAGAAAGAGAACGGGAACCGAAACAAGAAAAAAACAGCTTGAAAACGCTGCCAACATGCAAAACGCATAAAACCGTGAGCAAATACATTTCTGGGCCCGATGCAATATGAATCAGGATTGGGGACCGAGCTACCCATTGCACCGTGTGTCGTGCGTTCGTGTTGGTTAGTTTGCGCCTAGCAGTATGCAATAGGTAGAATATCGTTTTTGACTGGTAGAAAAACCCCTTTTTTGCTTCCTTCTACGGATGGCAGTTTTAGGAATGGATTGGATTGAATCCAAAAAACATATTTTCCTCGACGGCATCCAGATGAATCGGTCCTTCCCCGGAGCTAAGCTCAAACATCATTGCATTTTTGTTTGATGAGCATTTGTGTTTGCAACCGTCCCTGTATCGATTGCCGCTGTAAAACTGTCTATCTGACGCTTTCGTTAGGGAGTGGGAATGGAAACAATAAATAATCGATATGTTTTAATTACCTCACAATCCATCAGACCACGACATACGAACAGGAGCGCTGCACCGAACGCAATAAACGTGATCAAATTGCGCGGATCGCTGAGCGTGGTAACGAGCGGGATCGAGCCCATCTGCCAGTCGTGACTGAGCGTGGAGGGGCACAGCAGGAGCCACCAGTTGAAGGCAGCCAGATAGCAGAACGTTAGCAGGCTAGGAGGATAAAACAAAAAGCATTCGATTAGAATAAAATGTATTTCTGCGTATTAATCAAACGATGGGATTGGTCCTACCGCACGTAAAGATTCGGATGGAAGGCGGTCGGATTGTCCTGCTGCGAGAAGCGCGGCAGCGAACCCTGCAACAGGGCCAACCGGACCGCTAGCAGGACGCCCATTGAGAGCAGTACCCGGACACCCGGCGGCCAAACTGATGCGTCTCCTCGCTCCAGCGCATATCCTGTACGGTGCGCTTCAGGGCGGGCCAGTTGCGATAGGTGTCGTACGCAACGTTTAGGAGAAACACGGTGATGCCCGTCTCTTTCGCCAGCATGCTCAGCCCCCGAGTACGATGCTGAGCCAGATCGAGTTCATGTCTGCATGATGAGAACGACTGGAAAGGAAAAGAAATGGAATAAAAAAAGCGCTTGAGAAATGAAACGTTACACCAATTCCTAAAAAATGTCCCTGATATAAAAAAGGGTTGAAAGTCGGGGTTTGTTGGTCTCTTGTATGTAAAATAATACAATTTAATGGAAATATGCCAGTAGCTAGTCAAACTTAATGCCTCAGCAGCCTATTTTATTAAAATAATACGAAGGGCAACACTAGATCTTAAACTATTATTTTAATGGCTGAGTTAGGATAAGCTAAAAGAACAATGCTAGATGTAATCGGTGAGCAGTGCACCGATTGATATAGACGCAGATCGATCATCCTCGCTGGATGCTGCGACAGCGAGATCGATAGGACAGGTGTAAGCGTCAGACCGATAGCGATGATAATGTACGTGAACGTAAGACAAAGTAAGCATGCGAAGCAGAAGCAATGCGGTTCAAATAAAAGTAAAGTTCAGAAATACTATCAAATAGACATGAAACGCCTAAAGGTATGCATATTTACAAAATGTTATTTTGAATGTTTTTTGTATTGCATATAAACCAGAGCCCGATGACGACATAGACCCTAATTATTTTATGACCCAAATATTTCATGGACAATTAAAGATAACTACTTCATTGCCTAAATGTATGCAATATAGCTGCAAATTTCCGTTTTTTTATAGTTTTGTTGGGCAGTCTGCCCCATGTCACATTTAAGGTCTTTTTTTCTTTCCATTATGAACATCTTACATGACAGAGTATGCTATGAATTATTTAAGTATGAGTAAGTCAAAAAAAATAATATGAGTTGTAAGTGACACAACGCTTCCAGTCAACACAAGAGAACAAAAACCTAATCGAAATAAAATTACTCTTTTGCTTTAACGTCGTTTTAAATGTTTGATGAAAAAAAAGAAAACAACAAGTTGTAACTGACAGATAACCCAGCAGGATCAATGCCAGCAAGTTCGACTTTCCATGTATTGTGTTAGCCTGTTCATACTTTATTTCCAGCACACCTTTTTGTCATATCCCGCAGCAAATTACACTTTAATTGTGAAGTTGACTATTTTGTTTCCATTTTGTTACGATCATGCCTGATTCAATTGCGAAAATTTAAACCTCGCTTAAAAAACTGGCACATAAGCCATGCCGGGAAAATGTTAAATAATGAAAGAACGCCCTGTAAGCTGCAACTAAAATTAAACTAACGAGCTCAACCAGCAAGCAAACCATCCGCAAATGCCAAGCAAATGGAATACGGTAAAGGGAACTTGTAATCCATGAAAAAGACGGAAACCACGCTTTCCACGCCGTTCGCAACGTTGCGGTCCGATCCGATTGAGGTTTTGTCTTTGTCCCATTTGAGATGAGTTTTCACCCGCCCTCTACGCGTAGTAGCGCATCTGTGTCTTTGCTCCATCATCTACACCAGCAAGCAGAAGCAAAAGAAGCTGATGGTGCATTGTCATTTTCTTTCGTAAGTAGCACTCATCCGGGTTTTGGCTTGCATCGTTGTCTTGTTCGAAGGCTTCGTCTGCCGTATTGCATTGACAGTGCCGCTCTAGGCGGTCTTTCGGCGTTGCGGTGGCTAACGGGGTGCGAAGGGAAAAGTTCACTCTTCGTCATTTCCCAACCCTCGGTCATGGTTCGTAAGTTTCCTGTCGGGTGTTGTCTCATTTTCTTAAAACACTAACCATACTGGTTCACCAGTCAAGTTTTCTTTTTAAAGTTCTTTTACTTGTGCCTGTGTGTGTATGTGTATGCGCGCGTTGTTGCTTATTGCGCTCTTCATTGAGAGGTGTTTTCTTTCTCTTTCGTCTGCTACGGCTAACTACGCTACAAGAGCTACATCCTTAAACAATGCACAAACAGAAAACACTGTCATGCTGTAACAGCATTCAACTTCTAAAGTAGATGCAGCGGGGCACAGGAAAGAGAACAAGCGAACGAGGAGTGGACTGAAAAATAAAAAAAGTAAAGAAAACAGTCCCAGCAAGATGGCAACGATGCGGCGCGAGGGAAGAGGCCGCGACGGGTGCACCGTGTGTTTAAACATTAAAGAAGTGCTTACGACACTACGCTTCTTCGGGCAGCAGCTGGTATTTTTACAATTGTTTTCCTTTGGTCAGCGCCCGGTTCACCGCCCATTGGCAGCTGTTGTTTTGAGTTTCGTTTTTGTTTTTACTATTGTTTGTCCGTTTGTTCTGTCTATTTACGCTCCTGTCAGCAGCTGCCCAGGCCGCAAAGTCATCGTTGTTCATTTTAATTAGAAAAACAGTCCCACACACACACACACACACTGACATGAATAGGCAGAGAAACTGTTGCTCATTTGCCCTAGCCGAGTCTTTTAACAAAATTCGCATGAAAGGACCAACAGCATACACACACACAGCGACCAAAAACGCTTCAAAAAGGTCAACACCTGCCAAAATTGTGCCAGTGCGCCTAACAGTATGCAAGCATGAAATCCGACATTCGCTTCGCCTACCGCCCAGCGCACAGGCGCCGGCAGAAGGAAATTAAAACGTCGATCTGCTTTACCCTTCGTGAATAATTCATTCCAGGAAGGGTAGCGACGGCACCCGTCTAGGGATCGTTTTTCCATTCCAAGGAAGTCGAGAAAGGGTTAGCGCAACGTGAGTAGGGAGCTGGCGAGTTTTTAGTGAGCAATTGGTACGGTCAAACACACTAATTGCTTGAATTATGATGACCTATCACTAAAACTTTTCTCCCGCTTTCTCTTCCTCCCTGCCGGGAAGTGAGAGAGAGAGAGAGAGAGAGAGAGAGAGAGAGAGAGAGAGAGAGAGAGAGAGAGAGTAATAGAAGGACACAGATTGATGCAACCTTTCCATTGCCTAGTCTGTTCTCCCTCCTCCCCAGCACCACGGAGCACACGTCACTCGCAATTAAAGTTGATGGAAACATTCCTCAAAAGGCACTAAAATCGTTCGGACGTGTGGACCCTCTGTTCCTTCGTTCAGATCAAAGCACAGCCCATGCCTCGCGTGCTTTTACGAGCTCTCCCTCCAACATTTTTTTTTTTCTAATTTCCCTTTTTTATTATTTACCAACCAACACTCCGCACCTTGTGTGGCGTAGGAGAAAACGTTTTGCCTCTTAGGGCTTTTTCTTCTTGCTTCTACAAACTGCTGCCAATTGAGCAATTATGCTAAATGCGTATGAATTTAAGTTCCATTCGACTACAGAAAGGTCTCTCGTTTGCTGGGCTGTCTCTCTCTCTATCTCTCTCTCTCTCTCTCTATCACTCTTTCTGCTCAAAGTCTAACATCTCGGCTGGAAAGTGTTTGAAAAGGGTGGTGCTTTCGGGAGAACAAAAACAGGGGCGAGGCGCATTAAAATTCGGCAGCCGCTCGCCAAACCCCGTCCGCCAACTGTACCACAAGGTGTGGGTTTTTTTTCTTTCCGAAATGCGCAACAGAACTTTATCCACTAATGCTAATCGTTCTTGGAAAGGTGGGGTAAAGGAGCAAAAAAAGAGCAAGCCTTTTAAAAGGTGCCGAAAGGATTTGGCTGTTGTGCTGGTGGCGTACATAATAAACGTATTTAAATATTCATTCGAATGCTGCAAAGCTTGATCATTGATGAGCTGTTGTCTGAGCTGTGGGGAAATAAGAGTGCTGGAAACTAAACGAAAGCAATATCTGTTATGCATTTTCAGAAGCTAAGGAACAGAAATGCTCTTACAATCATCACCCCAACACGAAGCGAGAAAACGGATTTGCTGCTAATGCCTTGTGCACTGGTGTGCGTAGATTCTTCTGTGCCATTTTTGTCCCACCAGTACCTCCATCAACTCTTTTGCCTTCACATTGCTTTGTTAATCCTGTCCAGGCAGTATGGGCGAAAAACTTACTCCAACAAGAAATGAGAATAAGCGAGCTAGTGAAAACGCACCGAGCCAAACTTTTAACACCTTTTATGCCCCTTGCCAAAAAAAAGGAGTTCCTCGCCGGTGGTCAAATAACACATCTTTATCTCTTCATCGTGTGCGTACGTACAAGCCCGTTTCTTGCCAACGATCGCTCTATCACTTTTGCCAAACTGACACGCTGGATGTGTTGTGTTGTTAATCCATCCAGGCATTGAGGAAGCTCCGTACCGTCGGACCATGTGCGCCGGAATGGAGCAACTTTTTGCCATGACGACCGTCCGGGGAGAGATCACGGACAGCCGCCGCTGCTCGGCTAGAATACAGATGCATGCTTGACCTCTTTTTGACGTGTGGGATTCATGCCTGTACTTTCCCAAGGGGGCCGGTTGGTTCGGGATTAGTTTTCCCGGGCAGCGGCTAGCACAAGAGCAAGACAACAACCAAACTTTCACTCAAGATGAGGGAACTATCCTTCGAGAATCGTTTCGTAAATTGAACGTTTATGATTTGCCGTTCCTGCTGAGCGGTGGTGCGGATGTGCTAGGGCGTAAATCGTAAGCGCTTGCTGGCGAGCGGCTTTTCATGAGTGGATTTGTGCTTTTTTCCATCTCTTGTTTTTGTAGTTAAAGCCCGCCGTACGCACACTGCATAATGTCGGGAAGCTAAGCGTTGGGGAACCGGGGCACCATAACTGGAAGCGCCATACTTACCCGTGGTAGACTAGCAGCGAAATTAGGAAGAATATACACGCCAACACATCGGCACGTCCCACGATGCCCGTCACCTGCAGAAAAAAATGCGTGCAAAAGAAAAAGAAGAAGTTCAAGTTAGTTAGGAAGCTATGGCTGTGGGAGGGCTGAAAATGTTAAGACATAAAATTTGAGATTTGCCCCGAGCCTGGTGCGAAGCTGAGCACCCGGGTGTCTTTTCGGCGCGTTGGACAACTGGCGGTACTGGCACTGGTCATAAAATGGAATTGGTTTCAGCATGCCAAAGGCGGCGCAAGGAATTTTAGAAGCCAGTGGGGAAGTTAAAAAAATAACAACAACATAAAGAGCGAATGCTAAGGAAGCTAGCAAAAGTGAGCCGGCGATGTTAAAAATACCGCCATGATTGCGTCATGAAGCCAAAATGGCTAACGTACCGGCGCCGTTTAGGTTGGAACGGTCAATGGGGAAGTTGATTTTAATAGAAAGAGAAAGAAAGCGAAGAATTTAATTGCAGAAAAGAAGAGTATGAGCAACAGAAACAAAAAAACATCCCTCAAAAACACTATTGAATGCTGTGCGCTGTAACCTTTTGATAGGTCGATGGTGATGGAAGCAATAGAAGTTGAATTGTGTTCAAAGTTTTTAGTTCGATGTATTGTAATCCCAGTTAAATACTGAAATGTATAATTTAATTTGTTTTTCTGTCAGAAACTTCAACTGCTGTACTAGTTAGAGATAGCAAAGCTTTTTATTAAATGAGTGAAAATTTACACAAATTTCTTCTTAACAATATCATCTATCGAAAGCCTTAATATCATTAACGTATCATTTCGTTTTTAAAATGGTTTTATATAATCGTATACAGGACCCTTTCACGATACCAGCCAGCTTTTTTGAATGGATTTTTACAGAAATTATGTCGATACTCGATCCAAAACCACACACAAAACTTGCCTGTGATTTTCAGACAAAATTATTTCAGTTTCGAAGCTTTTATTAGAATCGAGTAACTGCTCGAAAATTAGTCAAGGTGGTGTTTTTATCTCAAGGGACATTAAAGAGAAAAGGTAGTGGAATTTTGAATCAAAGTGTTTGTAGACCAGATGGTCACATGTTCTATTGTTATAACCAAATTTGAACGTCACTATTTGACGAGACGAGAGAAAACTGTTTCTTAAACAGGCTTTCTGGTAGCTTGACGAATGAACAAAACACAATGGTAAATAAATAAATAAATAAATAAATAAATAAATAAATATTTATCCGATCACCTGAAAAGTTTGCCGACCGCTCTTATAAAGCTATCTTGTTCAACAGCTTCTGCTTTGTTACACTGCAGCAAAATGGATGATTTGGGGCTTCAAATATTTCAAATGAAGCAGTGAATAGTATAGTTATTCCAATTCTTTCAAAACTTAGTTGGATGCTCGATTTAAATATTTTTTTATTTTTTTTATTTTTTTTTAAACTGGTTAAATAAATTATTGTTACAAAATTAAAAATTTATTTAAACTTATTAGTGGAATATGAAAAAATACAAGAGTAAACCTTTGCTCTTAAATAAACAGATATTTCAAAAGGCGGGATCATGTTGCCACTATTATCAAGTTTGGACAAGCATGTGATGGGTTAATTACTGATTGATCAATCACAGCGTTTAAAATGTGAAGCGAGTGCAATCAATATGTGCACATAAAATTCGTAGCAATGTAATGTGATATGAACGTAACATCCGAAGATAGGGAACTACATAAAAGAATATCAAACAGAAATCAAGGAACATTTCATAATTATGAACAAAATTGCTGCTATCTTTCCCCAGCTTAACCCTGTTCCGAATTATAAATAAATGGAACGGATAAATGCCTTTCAATAAACCAGCACTGAAACAGCGATGATTCCAATTCTGTCACACTCATTATTTGCTCGAAAAGAGATTCGTTCCACGAAAATTCTTATAAAATGCGGCAAGCCAAAAGTGTATCAAGCAATTAAAATAATTTATACCTGTGCCTCACGCAAATTCCCATTAACGCAAGTTATCAATCAAAAGGCTCCCCGTCCCATTTCAAGGAAACGATCGACGAAAAACTTCACGCTCAATTCAATTACCGCGAAAAGCGTCGAAAACTCAAACACACACACACACAGAAACAGCAAACCTTGAATTTATTCCCAGCAAGCTCCACAACCTTCCGAAATCACGCCGTCAATCATCGAATCGGAAACATAACGTTTGATTGGCAGTTTTTTTTTAATTCAAAAAAAAAGCCTAGGCAACTTCGCGCTACCTTGATGTTCGCCGGGTGATTCCCAGCGCTGTCCATGTTTGCTGTTTTGCATGCCCCAAACCTCGAACACGCTTCAATAGGCACGCTCCTGCGCTGCGGGAAAAAGTTTCTTGAGACGTCAGGCCACGTTTGGCCTACATTCGCCTTTGATCAGTGGCGACTCCGGCGTTCACCGAAAACTATACCGTGTCGGTAGCAGACGTGAACCATATTTTTAAACCTACAGCAACGGAGCGGCTCAACAGGAGCAAAATCGCGCGAGAAAATCGATCCAAAACGATATCCATCCCAATGGGAGGGCCCTCGCTCCCTCACTCTCTCGGTTGGGCTTTATCACTAATGACAACGATTGACTGACTAATTGCCGATTCACGCGGGTCGTACAAAAAGACGAAACGACGCTGTAAATAGAGCCTGGACTGAATCGGGCACTTCTGCAGGGAATTATTGGAAAGAATGGTGGTGGTTGATAAAATATTGATTCGATTGCCTCAGGTGTCTCGGAAGTGGTTGACCGCAGAAGCAACAAAAAAGCGCCCGGTACGGAGGTTAAATTGCAAACGGTTTGTTTAAAGATGTACCTTTCATAAAGTGTCCTCAACAAATGCTTAGAATGATAAGTTCCAGCGGGCGTTGAGCAAAAACCATTCGATTTCTTCCTTACCACAGTGACGCCCTCTACGACCAACGATTATCACACCATCGTAATCGTTGCTCATTGACTTTTTGTACCCGTTGGCACCACGACCCTTGCACCGGGAATGGAGCACATGGACACCGGAAGACACCGACATCGGCGCTACAGCGGACGGCTAAAGCCCTGGGACATGAAGGGAAACAAATTCCTTCCTGATATCGTTGCCTTCAAACACTTCCCACGGGCGGCGAAGAAACGTGCCGTGGTATTTAACTTGTCAATTTAAGCTCGATCGATTTTGGGAGCGTGGTGCAGCCCGAAGAGCCCTTCCACGGGGTCGGTCACGCTCTGTTTGCAGCTATTAACCAGAGCCAGAGCCAAATTCCCAATGGCTTGGAGACATCGGTGCCATAGTACACCAGTGACAGGCAGATAGACGAAAGTTCTAGAGGGAGAGGGAGAAAGAGAAAGACACACACACACTCTCTTGTATCTTGTCTAGTTGGATCGATCGAGAGCGACGGCTGCAGAGCTAATCGCACACCATCTTTGACGGCTGATGTACGACGAACGGCAAAGGGACAAGGACGTCTAACAGCGTGTGGTAAGTGTCAAAGAGCCCTGAATAGGTTGGGATAGTTTTAAGGCGCTCGATCGATTTTCTTCTACCTTCCCAAAACCGGCTCCGACGGTCGGTGTGAGGAAAAGTGTGCGCTTGATTTACTTCGACATCATGGCAAAAGGGATGGCATCGTGTCGCAGCGTTCACTTGTGTGCACTTTTCCGAACGGGTACGGGGTAGGAACACGGTCTGGGGCGTGGGATGTTGCCTGATAAGCTAGTTTTAAGAGAGCGAGTACACCCGGTGCCCGTCAAGCTGCCGTGTTGCGTGTTACTCCTGACGGAAATCGATCTAAATCTGGTCCCAATCTTTCGATGGAGTTCCACTGGGAAGCGACAAGCATCCCACCAGGGATCGATCCGTCCGGCCCGACTCGTTCAATCCAGCAAAGCGGATCAAATAGATGGAAAAAGTTTCGATTATTTATTGGCTTTCGAGCGAACGGAAATAGAGACAGAACGAGAGAGAGAGAGAGAGAGAGAGAGAGATTTTGGGGGATGGAGTGAAGGTTAGTGTCGGCAAGGTTCAAGTGCTGCCGAGCAAGCAAGGGCAATTGGAGTGTGCTTGTTAGTTTCTTTCTTTTTTTTTCTTTATGTTTGTCCCTCTCTTTAGTGCAGATATGCAAAGTAGTTTGTCTCGTTGAAAGTTCAATTAGGGTTTCCATTTGAGAGCGAGAGACTGCTAGAATATGCATTCCCTTTCGATAGATACTGCATAAACTATCGTGCCGAGGGCTTTTGGCTTTACCCGTTGAAATGAATGCCGATAAATCTAGCATGTTTTGATAGCTGTTTTGTTTTACTTTCGAAGAAAGTTTGGCTGATGCAAATGAGATCGGAGGGATTACCATTGGAAGCAATGTGAGATGATCTGTCTGTTTTTAGAAGAGCACCAATTTCAAGAGCTTAGAAAATAATCAGTTTTTCAATTTTGTCTGGAGTGCAAGTTTTTTTTTGACTAGATTGCAGCTTTTTGACATGGCGGTTTTACGATACTAATCAGCTTTTTAATATGGAGTTGGACAGTTGGCAGCTGAAAGCAAGCACATCGCGCCAAATTAATGCCTAACATTTTCAGTCTAAAAATACGTTTAAAAGGCCGAATCGTGGCAGGTCCGATTAAGTTAGCTCATTATTGATTGAAAATTCTTAGCTGAAACGTAAATATTGTGTCCAGAAAGGTTAAAAAACTGTTTGAAACGATTGTTTCAAGTACGAAAAACTATTTCAAACAGGAATAAATAAACCAAAATGATTTTAAAATACATTTTTGTTTCTACAAAATTGCTGAAATCTAATATGGTGGAACGTGATTGTGAAACGGATCAAACCCGGATGATTGTTCCAGAGATGAGCTGACATTCAGCTTGTCAACTAGAAATAGAAAATGGATGAATAATGGAACCTGAATTCATGTCACGGATAAATCACACTTAAATATGTTTGCAGTACATTTATAAACGTATAAGTACATAGGTATAGGTTCTTATCTATAAGTACCTCGAAATCGAAAATATATTTTTTTTAATTTTACAGTATAATCAACCAAAACTATGACACGAGAATATGAACACTGCACATACTCAAAAGACTGCTTCACGCCATGGAAGATATTTAAGAAGCTCCATCCAACTGATTCGATGAATCAATTTCATTTCAATGAAGAAATCTATGGCCTCGTTTCCATGTAACGATTTCTGCTTGATAACTCCTGTCAAAATCACGGAAGATCATGGCAACGGAAAATCGAGCGGAGTTCGGCGAATCTTTTTCCTGCCATTTTTGCCACTCACTGTAGGCTGAATGGCTCAAATTTTTACTTATAATCTTTTGAGGTATAAAGAAATCTGTACATAATGGTTTTGGAGCTTAATTTTGAAATATTTACGCCTAGGAGAACCTTTGGCTAAGTGTTTTTCGTGATTTCAAAACAGTTAAAACATGTATTATTGCGCGCGTGTTCACAAATTTTCCATTTTCTAATTCATAATAGAATCGTGCCTTTGAAACGCGAAATGGTTCGTAAATCTTTTTTTTGCCGATGCTAGGAAAATGATTCGTACTGCTGGTGAAGGATCAGATCAGAAATCGTTCAAATGATCCGGATAAGTAAATTGAGCGAATGAAACATGCATCAGTTTTTAAAAGATCCGTTCCCATCGCTTCCCATCGCTTCCCTGAGAAAAGCAAAAGCGATTGGTCGAATGCGCTAAATGAGCAAGGGAGTGGGTATCATTTTCGGATCACCATTCTTCTCTCTTCAGATAGCAGATCAGACATATCTTCTTTATACCAAAACGAGAAAGCCTGGTCACACCGCATCGGTTCAGACTCATGCTTTGAATTCGACCTCCCATGTATTTTATTAACATCTCTTTGCATGATTAACATGATTACATGATTACATGATGATTATATGATACATGATTACTTGTGATTCATGTAATGTTTTGGGTCTCCTTCACGATTTATTCACCGTTTCGTATATATTTTTGAACAGTTTCATCATGATTATGGTATCGTCCTATTGGACATCAATCAAATTGAATTAATAAAAACTACGCTCAATTAACACCTTTATGAATGATCCGGAATTGAGCTGATCTTCAAAAAGACCCGTTTTAACACCAATAATTCGTACATCACTCAATCGGCCCATGGAAAGTTACTTTTTCACTTATTGCGACTATCATATTAACGATCCATTATGTTTAACACATGCATATCATTTTAATCCTGAAATCTTGTCAATTACGTCATCTTGTAGTTCTCGTTTGTTGTTTCCTTCGTGTTTTTCTGCTATATTGGCCATGTGCTATCGAATTATTAGTATTTACGATAAATTTTAATTCGTGAATGCGCTGTCTCCTAGAAGCTAGTTTAAAAACTTAAAAGTTCAAAGATAGTTTAAAGCTCTGTAATGTGGCAACCTCTCTTATCTACTAATCTCAAGGTCTTGCGAATTGAAATCAATTCAATGTTTTTTTTTTTATTAAAAAACACTCTTTACCTTATTTTTCTTCTTTTCTATCCTTAATGAATAACAGAAATATCCAAACGTCTAAGTTTACTACTAGAATTGTGTTAACTGGACACCTTTGAAATGATGGCTTCCTTATTTGTTCATGTCTATTGAAGATTTTTTTTGGTAAAATGTAAAGAGATGAGGCGATCGAATGCATTACATTCCATTACAATTAATCAATGAAGTCAATCAATGAAATCAATCAAAAAGTCTCGTGATATCCAAATATATTTGGAACCACACAAACAAACACGGAATGCAATGATTGATCTCAAATTAAGCTAATTAAAGTTCCAACTAAACTCACAATTTTAGAAACATAAAATTGTGGACTTTCTATTGATAGCTAGCACATAAATAGTTTTTTTTGCGTAGTTATGTATCTTGTCTGAAAAAAAAAGTCAGACCAATTCACACCAACTGTTAAGTTAGCTGAAGCTTGCAAAACGGACTAGAATTTCCGGAACGCACTTGAGAGCGCTACCGTTTTCTCGTTTGTTTTGAAATATAAATTATAATTGCACGACAATATTGTTCGCCATATCAGTCTTGCAAATTAACCTTTCTCGCTTCTTTTTCCGTCTCGCAGTTCCGTCGCACCTTCAAAATGAAAAAAAGCCTTACGGTAGAACTACAACATCCATCTAACCACAGCAGGGAAAACTATTTCCCGAAACCGTCAAAAATGCCGACTGCGAAACAAAATTCTTCCCAACCGGAACCGAGCTAACAAGGCAAACGTTGCTAACGAAGCAAAACCGACCTTGCCTTCCTGCTTTGGGCGTGGGACCGTCGGTTGGAGCGCTTTCGTTGATTAGCACCGTCCAGCACAAAACGGACCGTGTCCAATTCCCGGTACAGACCTACGGCTTGTATCGAACCTGTTCGTTTGCAAATGTCGCTTCGTCTGTGTGTCTGGGTCTGTGTTTGACGGTGTCAAACCATTGCCTGGTGAGTTGAACCGGAAAAGACGAGAAGGGCGGTATCAACATTCTGAGAACAAGCGACAAACCCCCCAACCGCTTGCTTGTTCGGACAGCAATGGACAGCTGCGAGCGACAATTTTTCATTCGCCCAGCAAAACAAAACAAAACATGGTTCGGCGGGGGACTGGGTGAAACCAGTAAAAACAAATTCTCATTCCCACTCCGGCACGGTGCAAAAGGATTTGTCCCCACCGCACCACGCCGGGGTGGACCATGATGTGAAATATTTCATTTGCTTTCGCGACGCTGGTGCAAAATATTTTCGCCTCTCCGGTGGATTGCCACGGTGGAGACGGTGAAACTTTATTTTACCGCACTCTGTGGGGCAGGAGGTGGAAGAGGGGAGAGTGACCACGTGGGGAAGGATTTGGACTCTTGTTCTTTTATCCATTTGCACCGATGTTGTGTGTGTATGGGTGTGAGTGGTTTTTTTTGTTTAATATTTTTCTTGCAGCTTATTTCAACCCCGTTGACGCTTATGGTCTGTTCTTGTCGCACGACACATGATCAAACACAGACACACACAGCGGCACACAAATATGAATCAGTTGGGATGTTATTTCAGTTGTTTCTTGTTTTTTCCTCCCCCTTGCGGTCGGTGGGGCACATTTTTCCGCCATTTTGCCGTTGTCCGTTCCATTCGTCGCGAGGTTCAATTTGCATTCGCATTCTGTTGATTCAATTTCCCATTGCGGATCGCTTTTCCCGAGCGCTCTCCGGTCGAGAGTCATGTCAGTTGGTCTTGTGCGTTGGTGAAAATGAACTCTTCTCCCACCCAAGCCCACTTCTTGGGACGCGCACAAAATCCCATTCGTACTACATCCGACACGAGCCGGGCTAGTCGTGGGTTAAACTAACGAGAACGAAAGGCTTGGGATATGTCGTCCACATGTCCTTCTGCTTGACCAGTGCACCCGGACAGATCGGGTTAGCGGTTTGGCTGCAGAGCAAACCGACACGAAACGTGCACGAATATCAGTCGCTCCCGGAAGTTTCGTTCGTTTTTGCACTTCCGGGTCGGCTTGTACACTTTGCGGTTGTTGTTTTTTTTTCTTTCCTGGTAGCGCAAAAGAGCAAACGAACGAAAACGAGAAGAAGGGAAGCAAAGAAATTGAAGAGAGTGGGAAAAACAAAGGTTTGCCATGTGCCAATGATGAGCTTTTCGTACTTACCGCTTCGGTGTGGATCGGATGGACAGCAAAGAGGACGCCGGCCAGTATGGCAAAGTTTTGCCGCAGGCCCGCGATCGTGAGGCAGACGCGCGTGAACAGCACGGTGGCGGCGGCATGCAGCGCCACGTTTGTCGCATGAAACCAGACGGAGCGCAGACCGAAGGTCAGATAGTTGAGGCTAGTGGTGTGGTGGGGAAAGTAGAAAGAAAAAAAAGGTCATATAGCAGCATTAACACGTGCGGTCGGTGGAAACGTAAAGCAATGATGATGTAGGACAACACGGGAGATTTATAGCATTTTTAAATGAGTTGAATTCATTCTGGCTTTGAGGTATTATATTTGCGATCAATAGTTTTAGTAATTAGTATGAAACAATCTTCTATTCTTGCATGTGCCTAAAAAATACTTTATTTAAGAAAAACTAAGAATTTTCTTATGCAAATACCAAATTACTTTAAATTTGCAGCTCTCAAATGTTACAGAAAACCTGTAATTGTCTGTAATTGTCACCTTCGTGAATAAATTATTTTTATCTGTCTTTTACAGTCGTTTTCATTCATGAAACCCCTTAGCATTCAAGTTTGTGTTTCACTTTGCTTCTAGATGTCTCGAAATTTACTCCGAACATATTGGCTGGTATCATTGAATCCGTTCATAGCGAGAACATAACGTGCTCATTCAGAATTCTAGGGATGGAAAAACATCATGTACCCGTTACTACAACCCCGCTGTACATTACTACAGCAACCATCTACGATTGGATTCAATGCTATCAGCCATGATATTTTACCTTTCCTTATCTTGCAATGATTAAGGTTTCCATTAAAAGAAAATACGACCTTTATTGTCGTCTGTTTATTCATCTTTCATAGATCTGAAAGAATATTTAAGGAAATTGTGTTGACAACGTCCTATTCAACAAAAAGATGTCAAAATATATCCTGATTTGTTATTAAGGCGTGAAAAAGTCGTATTAGGCATGAGCTGTCGACTATATTCCCCAATTATTGCTTCTCGGCTGCCAGTTTTGGCTGTGCTGTGCTTTTAATGTCTGGAATCCATTCCAGGGGCCGTGGTGCAATCGAAAGCATGCACGATGTAACAACATGACCGTCGTGCGTTCAAGCCTCATATAGGCCTCCTCTATATGAGTAGCCAAGTCTGACCATCCCACTGTGTGGTACTAAATAGGTCTCGGTAGCCTGTAAAGGCCGCAGTGCTGCGAAATGGCATGAGAATCGCGAGATGTTCACCAATGAAACCAATGAACATATCCGTGATAACTTGATGCTCATTGCTGATACTCAATAAAAGTGCGCCATGACATGCCAAACACGGAATACGAGTGCTTGTGTCCATCGCGATACTCTGACTGACAAGCTAAGCGTAATGCCGGCACAAGCAAAATCAAGATTTTTGTGGTTTTTAACAGTGTTTCCATATGTCAATGTTTCAGTCACCAACACTCATGACTGAAACGAAGCTCAAATCAGCTCACGTACACAACTGAGATGATCTGAGGTGAGACTTAAACATTATATCTATGCCCCCTCATGTCGTCTTCGTGACCGACCCCCACTCCTTATTCCTTCTCACCAAACTCGACATGGCCAGAATGACCCTTTCTTGCGCGCTCTTTCTGCATTCAACGACTCGTATCTCTTATTCGACTTCAACGTCTCAGTTTCCCAATTCCGCTCCCGTTTTCGTGACTCCTTATCCCATATGTTTCCCTAGATTATAAGAACACATTTGTAAAACCCTAGAGGCCAACGTATTATTAAATAAATAATAATAATAAAATAATATAATTTGATGGATCAATTATAATCTTGGTGACATAGCACCCAACTATTGGCCACTCACTTGGTCACGACATTTCTGTACTGTCGACCAACTGTTTGCGTCTCACCTCTGATCATCACAGTAGAGCTCGTGACGCTGACAAATTTTGTTTCAGCCGGCATTTTTCAGCAGAATGTGTAAATTAATGTCTCGAATGTTTTTGTCAAACATTCATCGTCTCAAGAGAGAAAAAAGGTTGTTCTTGAAGTATGACGCTTAAGTTATCCATTATCTATTCCAAGATCTTGTGAAGGGGACCAAACATGGGTGACTTTGAGGCCACATTTGTTACCGACCGTTATATTTCAGCAGCTTCTACCTTCTGCTGGAGTATGACGATTTCTCGTAAATAAACTTGATGTTTGGTCTACGGAGTTTTAAAGCAGCTCTTTCTTTTCCTGTAAATAACTTTCATAATTGGAGATGATATCAAAAAGCAGGACATTTGATTATATTTGTCAAGGATTGATTCCTGTAAAATGCAACACTTTCTATCATGGGTTAGTTATGGAATTTATTCACAATGTACACATATCAGTAATACACTTCAGGGCGTCGAGTGAGACAAAGGAACTATTGTAACCGTACCATCTCCTCCACAGGTGAACATACCTTCCACAAACCATATACCTCTAGCTAACACATGATCTTACACCATGCATTTGAATTTCTCGGTACAGGTTACTGGAAGCAGTCTTCATGTCGGAAATTTGAAGCATAAAGCTGCAAGCACGTAGCTAAGACTGTATGTTTCATACCGGAAAACAATAGATGTTGTAATAATTCACAATATCTAATCAATCATCAGCACATCGGCTTCCAAAGTCCCTATGCATACGACCCTAGCCAGGTGCGTCAATACGATACCACTCGAACTGGACAAAATGTACTGGAACACGCATCGAGCGAAGGAAATCAATCGGTGGTAATTAATAGCTAGCCAGCGCTCACCAAACCAATAGCACCGATCAATCTGCTCCGTCCAACACACACGAGCTAGCGTCTTGCGCGGAACATTGCACTAGAGTTCAATAAATAAGCCAAACAAGCGATCACAACCACGACCGCTTTGGCCGAGAGTTATGACACAAGTCAAATAGCACAGCGCACTGGGAGAGCCTTGGGTAAACAATAAAGGGGATGGAATGGAGGGGGGTGCTTCGATGAGGAGCAATGCGTTAAAGCGTTCGCCGGCACGCCCTGGAGTGCCACCGCGGTGAGGACGGTCGCGCGTAACAATAACAATTGCAAACTGCAACCTTCTGGTTCTTGGGAAATGTGCATGAACACACATATACCGACAGGTACAAACCACACATGCACACACACATATAAATCGAACTGTGGAAAACGGATGTTGTTCTCACCATACCCACCCGCCCACCCGTGGTGGGTGGTGGGAAAAGTTACTGGCGAAGGAAATGTGCTGCCACTAAATGGTTTCTCCCTTTATCGCCGCCTTCATGCGCCTCGATCGGTATCGACCCCGGTGTGTACGAGTTTGTGGCATTGTTTGGCCGTGGCAGCCGTAAAGCTGAAACATTAACCGATTTAGTCTACATGACCGCAAATGGCTTACCGATTCCGGGTTCGGGTGGGTGGATGGGTGGGTCTTGGTGCGACCAAACCGGGCACACAATTTATGGCACATGAAGGGGTTCGGTTTCCGGCGTTTTGCCCGGCTTCAACCCGTGCTTCGCTGCACATAAGCGGTATTTAGCAACGGGGCCACAGTCAGCACGGCAGCGTGTGCGTCCGGTTGAGAGCTTCCTTTCTCTCGCCCCTTTGCATCTTGCCTCTGTACACTACTCTTTACACTGTTTTCCCTATTTCCTGCTTCCCTTGCCCGGGCGCGCACGCCGTTGAAGCATGAAAAGTCTTTATTTATTCATCCGTACGCACGCAGATCGATTCAATACCCCCAGACCGTTGGCCATTGCTCGACGGGGTTTTTGACACACACACACACACACACACACACACACACACACACTCTACTCACACACACTCTCTCACAGTATAACAGAGAAAGCGAGCTCGCTGGAGGCCGCTTCCCGTTATCGTTTTGATTTTATTGCCAACTTAATTGCTATCTAGATTTATGTTTACACGTTATGAATTTCCTTCCGGTTTTGTGGGAAGCTGGTTCCCCCCACTGCCTCTCCATCAGCAGACATTCTTCCCTACCCTCGGGGTACGTTACCGTCTGACCGGTCGGACCGGTTTGACAATCTAAATCACTGCATTCCCGAGACCGTCGGTTTTCCCCGGGCTGATTGATGGTCTGTGTGTATTTGTATGTGTGTTTGTGAGGCGAGTCCGCACGTCTCGTAGATCAAGATTCGTCCGGGATACGATATGTGTGTGTGTGTGTGTGTGTGTTGATTGGCGCCAACATCATGGAATGACCTGCCCGAGACTGTCAGACACATCTCGGACCGAGTCCTAATTGTGAAACGAGCGACGGCTTTGCTGCTGCAATATACGACCCTTCCCGCGTGAAGGATTGTGTAAGGATGGATGTATGAATTGCTGGGCGGTTGCCATCACCATCGTGCTCCATCGTGATTGAATCCATTTCAATAATGAACCATAAATTGTTGCGCTTCACTTCCACGCAAAAGCTCGCCCTTCAGTGGAAGTTTAATGATGGGCAGTAGCTTTGCTATGTTATTTTAAATGTGTTTGTTGTTTGTTGCTGCGATGGACAGTTTTGTCAGACAGGTTTTTTCTTTTCATGATATTTTTTTTACAGTTCAATCGATCAGAATTTAATTTTTTTTGTTTGATATAATTTAGAAACAATAGCAATTCTGTTTTCAAACTGCACGTTTAACTATTGTATTACATTGAATCAAAATCATTAGAAAACCTAAAAAATGTAAATCTTCCAAAACAAATAAAGAAACAATTGGATATATATTATTTTGTAAATCCATTTGGTTCCTTTTTTTAAATTATTAATTTATATGATAAAATGTGTTTGATTCTCAAAACTGATTATGCATTAAATCACATTTAAAATCCATCCTACAAATTCCATTTCAATTTTGCATTCTCCCCTTTTTGTGATGTGTGCACGAAATTGTTATTAAACATTACACGTTACACGATTCCGTTCTCGAACCAACCAACAACTTATGTATGTGTGTGTGTGTGCCCGAGTAAAACACACACCAAACTTTCCTTTCCTTACTCGCTACAGAACTCTTCGTGTGTTGTGCAAAGCCAAAGTTTCCCTTACAGCCGCGCTCTTCGTTATATGCATTCTCGCAGTTCGTCCCAACAACTTCGACTTTGACTTTGCACAGGCTCAACGGCTGCAATGCCACTTACTCATAAGCTTCAATATTAATTAAATTCCACGCTGTATCACACACACACACACGCACGCTACATGTACGCATGCAGGGAAAGACAAGGGCTGGCTCGTGCGCTCTCGGGAAACTTGCTCTTAATAATTCCATCTCGATTCCAGCTCAACCATCTTTCCTCTTTCCTGCCCATCCCAAAATCAAAGTCAATCAGAGCCACTCGAGTGTGTATGTGTGTGCGATCTCGTCCTCTTGAACAGTACAGCGAAGGGGGCCGAATTTTCGAAATGCTTGCTACCGAAGTTTAGTAACAACTGACTGTACTACGTCGATGATGCTCGTGGATGCTCTTGTTGGCCAGGCCATATCGACAGAGTGGATTATTTCAATGCCCCGTGTGAATGCTACCGAGGCCAGTAGTGACGGTGGTAGCTTGTTTGGAAGAAAACCGCAACCACTATTATGCACGCGCTCTGTGCTAAATTACTGGTTGATTATATTTCATTATGCGTGCTGTAACGATAAGCTGCGGCGAAGGATGGCAAGCGAAGGAGTTGTAAAGTGCGGGCAGTGTGCCATGTTGCATTGTACCGAACGGAGCAAAGTGTTTGAAAATTGATGAATTAATTATTATGCATACAGGGAAGCGTTTTCTCAGCGTGCAAAGGGAAACCATTGCAGTGGTAGCGGAAAGGTTTGCAACCGGGTTCGATTGCAAGTGGTGATGATTGTGCGGAAGTGGAACCATCAAATACTAATTGAAAAGTTTGTTTAGGATCTGTAAATGATAGTTTTAATTTTAAATAAACAAGGCATGCTTATGAGTAGCTGCTTTTAAAACAACAAGGAGTTGTTTAAATCGTAATTCTAAAACCTAATGCAGATTTCCAATTGGGCTACCTATATGGATCTCACTTGGAAGTATGGTGAAGAATGGTAAGAGCAAAGTTAACATAGATCATCTTGTTTATTCCATATTTTTTTACTGTTTAGCTGAAGTGGGACACTTGTACTTTCAAACACTTCAAACGAATGAACGAATGTGTGAATGTTGAGCGAGTTGTTGACTGATTTTCGAGTTGGGTTAATATCGTCTAAAACTTAACAAAACATACAGGGTCTACCAGGAGTTCTAATAGGTGTGAAACACTTTAAAGATAATAATTATTCAATAACTATTGACTCTTTCTTGAAAATTGAACCCAGAGTCCCAAAACTATGAGAACCGCTGGAAAATCCTGTATTTATTTTATTCAATAACACAAAAGTACATTTATGCCCGGGGATTAAGCACTAAGCAAATTAAGGTGCCAGAAAAAGGGGCCAACCCTCACTCACAAGTACATTTGTTTCTGAATTTATCTCTAGCTTAGAATTCCTCTTACAACTTTTCACTTGACACTTTAGAACATTCGTGTTAATTGTTTGTGCCATTGTTTGTGTTAAGTGATATGATGAGCTTTTTCTATTTCGAGACCAAAAACCAGTTATTTTCTATTCGTATTGTTAATAACCCTGTCACTAACTTGCTCAATGCACTCATGGACTAACCAGAACTATTCAACTTCTGAAGAAGTTAGTGTTTTTGGTTTCAAATTATCAATGTTTTCAAATATACTACATTTAAACAACGCAGCAAAAGGACTCTTCAACAACTATAACAAACAATATTCTACAGTTCTATCTTGAAGACGTTTAAAGTTCTCAACAACATTTAAGCTCGTCTTAAAAACTGCACATGCCAGATTGTAGGTATTGATTTCTTATTTATTTATTTTTGTTTTCATTTATTTTTTTTGTTCATAGTGTATCGAAATAAAAATTTAATTTTGTCCAGAATTCTGAAAGTTGTTTAATAATTAAGTTAAATAAAGTTTTAATGATATTACAATGACAGTCAAACAAAGAATAAACAACAGCAATGAAAAAGATTTTGAAACACTTGATGGTTGGCTTGACTATTATCTAGATACACTACTTACATACAATCTTGATTGCTTACATACAATCTTAAACAGGTACGGAAATACATCAACCCAGCTAGTAAATGTTCTTCAGACGAAAACTTAAAATGAAAGCTTTTTAACTTTAACACAGGAGAGCTACAATTATGACGCGCCTAAAGCTGGATGTAAATCCTTGTTTTTAATAACTTGAACTAACTTTACTACACCCAGAGCATCAAGCAAGACAAAATTAGCGCTCAGATAACAGATCTCTCGTAATAAGCGCTATAAATCAAATCATCAAATTACGCCCAAACAAAATCTGCTCACACCAACCAACGCGCCTGATCAACCTGAGCGGCCCCAACTACCCTTGGGGCATCTTCCCGTGGCGCGATTGTCAATTATTATGACTCCATTTTTACAAGCACACAGCTTCAGCACTCTCTCCCTCTTATTCCCGCATCGAGTGACTCGTAATCATCCCCCAATTTTGATTGCAAATGTCTCAATAGAGTGTAAAATTAAATGGCTACTCGCACAGACACATTCACACCCACAATGCTCCTGTACAACAACATCCAATCACCGACACGAATGCTTTTCACTTGTACATCGCACGCTCGGAACTGCTCTAGCATCGGACAGTAGCTAATACGGTTGTTTGTGCTTACGCGACGGTCTCCGCTTTGATGTGCGCTGGTGGACTCATCCTAATGAGCCATTTGGTCGTTGGGGTCACCTTTGCTGCTGCAGGTTTTCCTGCTGTTGACGCTTTTCTTCCAAAATAATCACTTATCTAGAGCATGGGCCAGTAGTTCCATATCGTGTTTTTTTTGCGGGTGATGGTCACAAAAGCCCCAAGTTCTCTAGTTTTTTTTGCTCCAAGTCTCATTACATGAAAGTAGGGGAAAGGAATATTTTTTGTGCCTCTAGTCGTCCATTAGGCAAACCCAAGAGCCCTCGTCTGCGAAGCACCTACACGGAACAACCATTTTCGTTGCATCTAATTTCCCACAAACACCACTCTGTGTCACCGATAAACACACACACACACACACACACACACACACAGCCTTCTTTCCTCCACTGTGGGACGACCGTTTGCCTGGCGCTGATTTGAATAGTTACTATAATTAAGGTCATTTCTGGGTGCCTTTCTGCCTTCCCCGGGGACGCCCGTGGAAAACTGCGCCAAAGCGTTGCGCTTTTTTTTCCTTTTCCAACCGACGGGTCTAACGCTAATGATAATGATTTTTACTTTTTGGGCTGTAATTAACACTGAGCCCTCCTCCCCAGCTACCGAATCTCCTTCGAATTTGTTTTTCCTCGTCCGCACAGAGCGCGTTTCCTGTCTCGCCCCTTTTCATCTCTCCGGCGGGGGGCATAATGTGTTCCGGAACCGTTGTGGCGTCGGAGGAAGGATGTCGGTGCCGGTTACCAAGCTCAATCGATGATGTTATCGTTAATGAATCTATTAACGATCAACGACGCATTCGGTAAGGCTTCTTCTAGGCTAGTGGGTTCCGTACCGCAGTCGAAACCACGACTGCATCGACAGCGCTACAGGAGCCGAAAAGTGTTGGGCGAAACTTTTCCCTCGCCCTCTATTTTGGTGTGGTAAAAATGGGTGGATAGGTAGGTAGCTTCGGTCACCGGTACACGGTACACGTGACAACAGCGCCACCATCGACGCAAATGCCGCACACAGCTGCAAGTTTTGGAGCAAATTAAGAACGCACGCGGCACTGTAGTTGACGTTGTTTGTCCCCGGGATGCACCATTCACTTCACTCTGCTTCGGCATCGCTTTCGAGTGGCGGGATGGCTGAACTTTTTCCAGCTAAATGCGGCCACTTGCACTGACAGCTTTATGGCGTTTATGGTGACCCTGCTGATTTATACGCTCATGGTCTTTCATTAAACACCTCCCGCATTGACCCGAGCCCTGGTACACTTTTGCCGCCTGGTTTGGTGGGAAGGGAAAAAGTCACACAGGCCGCTCGGGTTGGTAGAGTTTTTGGGCACCATTTTTGGAAAGCTACGATTAAGTCCACCCGTCC